>NC_048306.1:84232709-84250422 GCF_013100865.1 Trachemys scripta elegans
GGGGGGGGGGGGGGGGGGGGGGGGGGGGGGGGGGGGGGGGGGGGGGGGGGGGGGGGGGGGGGGGGGGGGGGGGGGGGGGGGGGGGGGGGGGGGGGTGGTTAGTTGTAGGAGGCCCCGGGATGGGGCGGTTAGGGGACAAGGAGCAGGGGAGATTGGATGGGTTGGGAGTTCTGATAGGGGCAGTCAGGAGGCAGGAAGTGGGAGGGGGCGGATAGGAGGCAGGCTGTTTGGGGAGGCTCAGCGTTCCCTACCTGGCCTTCCATACAGTTTCGGAACCCTGATGTGGCCCTCAGGCCAAAAAGTTTGCCCACCCTAGGCCTACGTGCTATGCTAACCATACATATAGAACATATGGAATCTGCTAAGGGGAACTTTTCATGAGGCAATATCAGGTGGGCACTGAGCTTTGCTGCAATAGGATGAATCCTCTCAAATCCTATCCTTGATCAGATCTCTTGACTGGGCTGAGTGTAGATGTTGTATTTTGTTTTGGAAAATTTTGTTTATGGCTCTACATGTGTCCTCAAGTCAGACAAAATACTTCACTAGCTGGGTCTGACCTAACGGAGTGCAGTCATATAATAAAAAGATTTGAAATGCTATGGAGGGATGTTGCTGTCAGTCCTTGTTGTGTTGTGATACAAATTTTGAATAATATAGTGGAAATAAATACTTAATGATAAGAGAAAAATACATGATAATCAGATTACATTCCACTTCCTTATCTTCCCTTTCTCCCAAGTTTGACTCATTTGGGATTTTTTTTTTTTTTTTATTCAAAATAGTTTCTGGAGTAGTGCTGTCAATACTATTTCAGATGCTTCACGAATCACACCCTTGAATTCCTGAAATCTTAATTCAGAGGGTGTGAATCTGGTTATTGAACCACTGGCTTCATTTTGATTAATTTCACTGCAACTCATGTTCTTTTTGAGTTTCCGGCTTTGAATCTGAAAAAAATAATTAAATCTAAATACAAATAGCAATTGCAATGTGATGAGAACTAAGCAAGTTTCACAGGTATCCATAACAATGGATTTCTTAACCTCCCTACTTCAGAGCTGGTTTATAGATATCTTGTAGGGGCAGCAGGCTGCCCTCTTCTGCTTTCTTGACTCTTCTGGGGACAAACAACTGGCCCACTCACCCTTCTTCTGTGTTTGTGGAGGAAGGATAAAATTTTGGAACAAGCTACCTTCCCATATCCCACCTCCATTTTGCTGTAGCTACAATAAGCTCACTCCACCATATATAGATACTTGCTACTTTTACTGCATTCTGTGGAGAGATGTTCTAGCGAGCTGCCAGATTTTACTATACTGTTCAGCAGAACCCAAGACTGAGGAGGGAGATGGAAGCCAGGAATGCACATGTTGCGGTAGTTGTCAATGATATTCTAGCACTGGAGTAGCTAAATGAAAGAGGTGAGTCCAGATTGCCTTAATAAAAAATCTGACAGTTCTTTAATACAAATACAGGCTTGCATGTCTCCTGTAGAGAGTGCGACTGACAATACCAAGAACCCTTTTTCTTTCATTTCTCATTTTCCCCCAGCTTTTCTCTAGCACCATTTACCAACAAAACAGCTAGAGGGGGAAGGAAACACCCATTACAGTTTTCCTGGTTTCAACCTTGCTCAGTTTCCATGATTTGCCTTTGTGAAGTACTGAAGGTTGGTGTAAACACAGTGCCCACAAAGTAACAGTCTCAAAGAAATACCTACGTATCCACCATTCTATGACAGAATTGAAATGCCTCTTAAACACTTTTGATTATATGTTTCAGGGTTACATTAGCATACATTCTGAAACATATTATACAGAAACTGACAAAGAAACAACAAGGGTGGCTGGTTAAAAATGGAATGTCATCCTTCTGAAATAGAAAAACACAAAGCAAGAGGGAAACTAAGTTTATTGAAAAATGCAACTGCATCAAAATAGCCCAAATAATTTGAACCCTTCTCTTGTGTCAATCATTTATCCTAGCTAATATATAAAGTAATATACATGACAAAATACTGATTTTATTGGTGAGTGAGTGGGTGATTTTTTTGTTGTTGTTCAGTGATGTTACTTTCAGATGTTTCTAAATAACCCTAGTTGTTAGAGTTGCCAAAATTCAGATGATGAAACATGTTTTGATTCAGTTAATCATCCTTTTCCCTAGGGTCTTCAAAGTAAGGCAACAATTCATCTTTCTTGAAGTGTAGCAAATAGAACCTACAGCCCTTGAAGTCTGTCATAGTGTTAGTTATCAGGAAAATGTGCCATGTCTCATCTATATAAAACTGGAAATGGAGAGAGCCAGTTTAGAGAGGATAGGTATTTTGGAATACTTTTCAAACTTTATACTGCTGAACATCCATTTCAAAATGAATGGGGGCATTCATTCAGGAAAGCGCGGAAACTGATCTCTGGATGTATAAACTTTAGATCTTGACTAAATAGCTCTAAAGGTGTAACTCTTAGACTGTATGCAGACACACCAATCCACAACTTCCATTTAGCATGACAGTACTTTGGGTGTGAACTTATCATTATGAACATCTGCCTGAAATCCATATCATTTGGACACAAGAGCTAGAGGTATTGTGTGTGTGAAATTATTAAAAGTGAATTCCCCACCACCATCTCCAATTCTTCGCTAGACTATTTCTTGCTAGCTGTCCCTTTGATTATTTGTATACATTTCCAAAAGTTAATGTCCTAGTCTCTTCAACTCTATTTAGCCTTTGAGGACATTTCTCCTTCTTGGGCAGCCTCAATATGATTGCTTTCCTCTCAGGAAGCATTCAAGCCCCTTCAATGTGCAGCAGAGATCAGGACAGACAAATGGTACCTAAGAGTGCTAGTGTCATGTCTGTAATGTGGGGATAAAGAAAGAAGACATTTTTTGTTTTTGTTTTTAGTCTTCCTGTAGCAGCATTAACAATGACTTATTCTCATTGATCTTTTAGCTACTCTTGAAATTTCATCCATCAGGCAAGAAGGAGGAGATGAAGATGGATTGATTGAATAGGAACTGCTAACTCCATTTGAATCCTTTTCTTCCTCTTTGGGGTACTTCTTATCTCCTGGTTTCCTCTTTTGTAATTGGATTGCTTCTTATAATAAAGAACAAGGAATATTTTATATACTTAA
Organism: Trachemys scripta elegans; assembly: GCF_013100865.1. Classification (NCBI taxonomy): domain Eukaryota; kingdom Metazoa; phylum Chordata; order Testudines; family Emydidae; genus Trachemys; species Trachemys scripta. The sequence continues at coordinate 84,235,853 of NC_048306.1, forward strand.
GGCATGCATTTTTAGTAATGTTTTTGAATTATATGTATTCCTGTTCTATATGCAGTTTCTCTTTAAATGTATAGACTATAGAACTTTTCATTCCAAAGGCACTTTCTATAGGCACTTCTTCAATGTGTCCATCTCATAGGTGGAGAGTGACAGTCAAGAAAATCAGGGAAAATAACATCCTCACTTCCTTCTAAATCCTATTCAAGAATAGCTTCTGCTGCTATGGGACATCAATCAGTTAATGCTGGCTGTGTTGCATGAAAAATGGGGATAGCTGGTACTTTATATGTTTATAATATTCACATTTATATTATGCATATAAACTTGTGTATGTGTCTCTCCCTTCCCCAGTCTCTACATGTTTTATAAGCACTGATCCTGCAAACAAATGTACATATGAGTATTTTCATTGAGTTCAACTAGAGTAGTGAAAACAATTCATGTGCATAAGTGTTGGCAGAATTACGACCTTAGGTTGTAAACTCTTCAAGACAGGAGCCAAGTTTCCTACTTACTGGAGTAACGCACATACCATGTATTTAATTACTCTACAAATAAGTAAATAAAGACAAATTCTAGCAGTTAGTCGTTGTCCAGAATAGGGGGCAGTACAGAGCTCCCCTGCCCCATTGGTCACTCAGAGAAACATAATTCACCCCACCACTGGGCAGTACACAAAATGACTGCCAGATTCACTGTCATTTGGGATGATACACCATGCTTTCTCCAATGTGAAAGGGAGGGGAAGGGAATCGAAGTCTTGCCTCCTCCATTCATTTGAGGGAACACTATGAGTATGTCTACACTGCAATTAAAAACCCACAGCTAGCTCAAGCCAGCTGGCTTGAGGTAAGGGGCTGTTTAATTGTGGTGTAGATATTCTGGCTCAGGCTGGAGCCTGGACTCTAGGACCCTGAAAGGTGAGAGGGTCCCAGAACTGAGGCTTCTGCCTGGGCCTGAACATTACACAACAATTAAACAGCCCCTAGCCCCATGAGCCTGAGTCAGCTGGCGTGGGCCAGCCATGGGTTTTTAATTTCAGTATAGACATACCCTAAGTGCCCAGAGGCACAGGGAGGAAGCATTCCTGTGCTCTCTGAAAGCAAGTATTATATGTGCTAGACCTTATGTTTGTACTCCTTCCTCCTTGTACTTCGCATATGGGGCTATCACAATCTGCTTCTAGATCATCATCAATGAAGAAACAGTATGTGGATGGTTATAATTTATTCTCTATTTAGCAAAGCAGGATGTTTTGAGAAACAAATACTTGGATGTGGTTTGTGGATGAGACAGAACACAAGCTTCTCCTTGCATTTTTACCAAATTCTTATTTTAAGAATAAGCCATTGTGTGGAAAGATTGTTTCTGTCAGTTAGTGTAATATATTTGCATAAATAGCACATGATAAATGATTGTTTATCTATTTGTTTTCCTCCTCCTCTATTTGAATCACAAAACTATCTGGAATTGCAATGCATCCCTAAATAAAAAAGAGAATTATAGAGCAGTTCAAGTAATTAGAGTTATTGTTTTGAGTGGCTGTAGACACAGTTGTGAATATTGCATAAATTCATAAATAACAATATTTAATTAATGATAGTTTGTTTCCTTATATAATGTTGTGTGTGTTGTTCTGTATCTTGTATTATAAATCATGCAGGATGTTTCTCTGGCTTGGAAGATATGCTGAAGTAGCATTTGCTAGGTCATGAGTTTAGGAATTCATTTTTACCAAAAACATCTGGTTTACATGCTCACCTTCACCCCAAGTGATAACTAGCATAAAGAAAACATAATTATCATTGGAACTGTGCTTAGTTATTTGTACTGGAGGCCATGACCTTATTGAAAAACATGAATATTGCCAACTGCAGCAATAGCATACCGAGTTGGAAACAACTGAATGACATTTTCATCTAAAAAAAGAAAATGTGCAAGGAAATAAAAAATTAAAGACTGAATTCCAAATGAATTCTATTGTGCAAAACTCAGAGTAAAGGTGAGTGATGAAGTCAAAGTGTAGAAATATTACAAAGGAGCCATTTGAGGATTTACTTAAATGGCATGCCCTAAAAATCAAAATTATAATAAGACTCATGGAAATAAATATTTCAGTTGTAGACTCTTTAGATAAATAGTCTTATAGGTCCTTGCAGTGAGAAAAAAAGTTTGTAATCCAATTTGTCACGGGGATGCAATGCTGCAGTATTTATAGCTAAGCAGGAAATGTTGCTCCAACAAAGTACCTGAAATGGTGTCAGGCATTTATATACAAAGAAGACAATGGGAAAGGTCATGTGAACAACTGCTTACCATTGTGAATAAGGGATTAACAGTCTAGGTCTATATTTATAAGGAGTTTGTATGGAAGTACGTAAGGCTATATTTAACTACTTGCACACAATACATTATGTAAGGTATATAGCGCTGTTCACCAGAAAATTGTCTCAATTCTCTTCTCTTTTCAGGCTGAATTGTGACTTTGTCTGCGGCCCCCAGCAAGGGGCAACATGTTGTTGCACAGTCCCTAGAGCAGACCAAGAAGCAGTTTGTGATTCTTAGAGTCGTAATCAGCCTTCTGGTCTCTGCTGTGCTTTGAGGGGGAAGTAATCTGTGTCAGGCCAAGGCTGTACCAGTCACAGAGTACTTCTATCAATGTGCCAGTATGGGCTTGCTGGTGCATTAGTGGGGGATGGACCCTTGGCTTACCTGCACTGGGGAGAAGTGGGGATGAGTTGTAGAATTTCTATGGAGCCTGCTGTTCTCTCCATGATGCAAGATGTGATGTGGGTAGCCATTGCAATGGAGTTTTAGGGCCTCTCGTGCCTCCCTTATTTCCTTGTGCTGCCAAGCAATCTGGGCCAGGATTTGACCCTGTGTCATACAATATGTTCTACCTCACCCCTGTAAATAACTCAGAGTTCTATCAAATACATATTTTTTGGCTTTGGTCCATAGCAGAGGTAACTATAATGGAGAAGATCTGTGCAGACTGAAAGATCTCAAAGAGCTCTTTCAAGCTACATTTCACAAGGTTGTTCTGTGCCTTCATGTGTATAAAAACACTGATATCCGTGGATTAAAAGCACTTTTAAAATGCAAATTGTGATTATAATTATCTATATGTGACATGGTTGGATTTTATGTTTTCAATAGGTAGGTTCCCCAGGTCACCTTTAATAAAAATAATGTTGCTGTTGTCTCTTTATCTTCAGGGACATCCAAACTTCACATATTTGCAGCTCTTTCCAGTTTCTGTGATATCCAGTTTTTGGGGTAGGAGTTATTTATCATATTTACCTTTGCAAGCATTTTATCTCAACCAAATTAATGTAGACTGATATTAATAGATTTACATTAGAACTTTTAGGTCACCCATCCTTGCATTTCACTATCTGCTCCATGTGACTTTCAAGAGGAAGTAATAGTTCTGAAAAATGATTCTCAGCTGTGGTTTTCATAGAAGTTAATGTCCCTTGTACTCAAATTTAGCACTCCTAGCAGTTTGTAAATGGTTTTCCACCTGGGGAGAAAATGGCACCTGTGACTGTTCAGGTATTTCCCATTTTAGCACTGGTTTATCATTTTTGTCTTTTGACATAATGATTTTTAAAGAGTAAAATGTGCTCCTTCCAGGTTCCCCTTAGGTCACTGCCTAAGATTTAAGTTCACTGTTCCACAAAAAAAGTAAGAAAGTACAATGGGAATTTTTTTGATTCTCAGAAGCTGTAAGAGAATGTGACATTGCAGCCTGCCACCTGATTTTGGCTCCATATGCTAGTTTAATCAAGTAGCACAGAGGAAATATCTCAAATGCAGAACACCGACTGATTTGTAGCAGGGACAACCCAGAAATGGGCATTCCAATTTTTTCAACTCCAAAATGTACAGATAGTAAAATTCAAACTACTTTGAAAATAAGACTTGGACTATAGCTAGCCCTCAATGAGTATGCAAGTGAAGTGGGATTGGGGGAAGGGAATCTTCCCTTCCCTCCAACATAATGGCAAACCATAATCCCAAACTTTATCTTTCCTGAGACCAAACCTGCTAAGTGCTGAGCACGTTCACTGTGATTCTTAATTCCCATTGGCTGGAGTGTGCTCAGTACTTTATAGGGTCACAATCCCTAAATCCACAGAGTAGAAAAGTCTAGCATCCATAGGCAAAAGCTCTGCTTCATTCCACACTGGCCAGAGAAGCAGGGGCAGTCCTGGAAAAGAGTCCATGCTGCGCCTGGTTAAAGGATTGTACATCTCCCATTCGAGCATGTGATCCACTATGTTCTCCAAAGGCATTTTGGAAGAATCATCCAGAATATCCCATGACTCCTAATTGCTCTACATCCCTTCAATACATATTAAGTGCTGTGACTTGAAATCAACAATATATCCATTAATCATTTGTTAGTAAATGTCATTCTAGTCTCATGCATTTGATTTCAAATTCTGTCTCAAACTTTGAGTAACTGACTTTAAAAGGATCACCCTGGAGCTCAAAAATCAGCCATAAAGAATGTGGGTAATTTGGAAAAGTGAAAACACCATATTTGGCAAAAAAAATTGCACTCTACTGTAATGTTCTGTACAGTTTTTGCCCAGCTCTTTTCAGCATTCAACACAACTTATTTAGGCACCTTGTTTAGGCATCTGAATAAGCCCTGGTATACACTATGGGGGAGGTGGGGGGGGGTCGATCTAAGTTATGCAATGTCAGCTACGTGAATAACGTAGCTGAAGTCGACGCACTTAGATCAACTTACCATGGTGTCAACTGTGAGGTGAGTCAACTGCTGCCACTCCCCCTCGACTCTGCTTCCGCCTCTCACGACGCTGGAGTACAGGAGTTGATGGGAGAGGGCTTGGGGGTCGTTTTATCGCGTCTAGACCAGTGATGAGTGCAGGAAAAGAACCTACATAGACGAGAAGCATCTCTGATCTGAACCCTTTTGAAAATCTGATCCCATTTGTACGAAAATCTCATCCTATTGTGCTGGGCACTTTTGAAAATCTTTCCCTAAAATAAAACAATACAATCATATTGCAATACAATGAGTGCAGCAGAGAAAACAGGTCAGCCAGAAACTTTCTCTGAGATGTAGAAGTGATGCCAAATGATCAGAGTAAAAGTATGCTGCTGAGACCTTCAGGTACAGAATGCAATAACAATTAATTTGTACAGGAAGTAATATGAATAATGCCATAATTTCCAGCTACCACAGCCAATGTTTTATAGTGGATTCATTTTGGGCCATTACTAAAGAAGGCAGTCATTAACTTTCATTACTAAGGGATGATATTGGTTGTTGCATTACTTTGAACATATAGTACACTAAATTTGCTACTTAACAGTGAATTACTGCTCCATTACTCTGTATCCTTAAAAGTAGGGTAATATTTTAATGTTTTCATGTTTCTGAAATGCTGCTTAATGCAGAAGCCTTGGAAGAACTTTGCCATCACTTGACTCACATTATGAGTCCTTAAGTACATTTATAGAATAACTTTCCATTTGTGAAAGCTCTAAGATTAAATAATATATCTCTACTATCTCTAGGAATAAATTTTGTACACACTGAATATCTGTGGGACAACAAACAAATTAATCTATTCTTAGGAGACCAAGTTTAATATGTTGTGAAGAATTACAGTTAATTTTATTATTTTAAAAAATATTTACCAACTTATAATTAAGACTATTCTATTTTGGATTCAGTCAATAAAAAATTTGACTTCACAGTCAACAAGACGCTAAAACGCATTAGGCTTCAGACGTTGGTGCAATTTAGGTACCACTAACACCCAATATACAGACTGACAGCTGAGGACTTTGAATACAAGCTGCAAATTCCTCTTCACATTCTTTGCCACACAGGAAATTTACTCCATCATGGGGAGATATTAAATTTCTGAGCTTAAAAACTGATTACATATCTGCATATGGGAATATTAAATTCAATATACCATCTGAAGCCCAAGTTCTTAGCAGATGTGAAAAGCATTATAATTTGACTGTTTTTCAGTAGTTTATGCAAAATGAGTTAGTGGTCTCAGTACAGTTCCTAGCTGACAGGTGCCCATGTCACAAAACCCCATCATAACTAGCTCCAACTTTCATGATGGCAGAGTCTCAGTAGGAAGCAAGAATAAATACAAATGGAAAACAAATTATGGAACCTTCTTCGGACTTTTAGAGTTGGTATCTCCAGGTTAGTGCTGTGACTTTATTAGCTGAGAAGCATCAAATGCCCTCAACTTCCATTAGCCTCATCAGTCTCCCTGTGCTCCACCTTTGGGGAAGGGTTCCAAAGAGCACAGGGATCTTCCTGGATAACAAGACCGTCGCTTTGCAATCCAGCTTCCCAGGAATGTGGAAAGCTTCAGTGCCAGTGACCTCCTCCTACATCAAGCTCCAGTCTGACCTCAGTAGGCTTTCAGGATGCTCAGTATGTAGTATGATGAGGTCCTATATGGGGAAGCTTGCATGACTAGTGAAAGGCCTAAAACAAATCTGTTATGATTCCAGCCCAAAATAACCTCTTATTCTGGGAATCGGCAAAAAGGGCCAATCTCATCCCACTGTAGGGTTGAGGCTTTAAAATGCAAGAAGATGATGATGTAATGTTTATACCTTTTTCTAATGGTGTTCAGTGGAGTGGTGGCACTAGTAGCAAAAGTGATTAATAAAATACAAAAATATAGGGTCAGTCCTGCTCAACTTCTTCCTTCAAGAGCTCCTTACTGGGTCAAGAAAGCACTGAAGCACATGGTTAAGTCCATGTCTATTCAGTTAAAGTCCATGCTTGAGTGCTTTCCTCAATCAGGATCTCAAGCAGCACCACTGAAGTCAATGGGACTATTTGCAGAAGGAAGGTGAGGAAAATCAGGCCCATATTTTTATCTCTGTATATAGCCCATATGTCTGTGAATGTGTGCATAGGTATACCAAAAATCCTTGCTGTCAAATTAGGCTTGAACAGATCATGCCAATTTTCATGGGTGTTTTCTTTGTGTGCGCATGCTGTGTAGCTCCTCTAGTTCATTTTGCTCTTCTGCTACTTCAAAGACCTTAACAATTTCTAAAAGAAAGGAGTCGAGGAAAGATTACTTAGAAATTCCATGCATGTTAATGATATTGCATTTTAACTGAAAAACACAACTGATGCTTCCAAATGTTGTTGCAGTCAGTGCTGGCCCATCTCCAGAAGATCCTTCTCTTTCCAGAAAATGTTAAATTACCTTTCTGATTCATGAGACTATTGCGACATCACAAGGATAATGCTCCTTTCCCGAAATGTCTCTCTTCAAGCTTCCTATAGATGGAAATCCCATGTTGCTAAAAGGTGGCAATTAATTCTTAAACAAAGGTATATTGCTTGCCATAGAATCCTGCTGGTATTGAGGAGCCATTTGTTTCTGCTATAACCCTATTTTCCTACATTATATTCTGCTGCTATCTTAGAAACATCTCGAATAGATTTTCTCCACAAATTTTACCATTATGGTGACTCCAGACGGTGTTTTCCATCTCATAATAACAGCCCTGCAGATAAGAGAGCTAAGCCTGAGCTTAACTTTCTTAATGCAATTTTCTTATATCCACTCTTCCCCCACCTTTGTTCTGATAGTAACCTCAGAAGTTAGAGATGCATAAGACCTAATTGGTCACCTCGTTCATCCTCTGCCAATGCATGATTTGTTCTCTACAGCAGTGGTTCTTAAACTTTTTTTGCTGTGGACAACTTGAAAATTGTTGATGGTCTCAGTGGACCACTAAATGATCTTTCCAAATGTTGTTTGTACCATTAGCTAACTTTTGTAAACTGCTTTGGATAAAAGCGCTATACATAAAACAACCTTAATAATAATTAACATTTTTTCTTTTACAAATAAAAGCACACAACTCATATTTTAATATCAGTAGTGATGGATATGCCCTCTCTCCCCTGTCGCGGCAGCCCCTGAACTGTGACTCGGAAGGAGGGCTGTCTCTCCCAGGAAGCCACAGACCTGGAGCTGGGGAAAGTCTCTTCTTTCTCTGGCCATCATAGCCCTGCACATCCCAAATTCCTCCCACCTCCTCTTCTCACCCCACTGCCCCCTCCCACCTACGCCCATTCCCCCCCCAGGCCACCACCTCACCTTACATGTGCATCTTCTCCAGGGTCCAGGCACCTAATTACTGGAGCCACGCCTTCATTCTGTCATGTATGGACCACGTAAGAACCTCTACTCTACAGCATATTTTGTAATGTTTTGTCCAATCTACTTTTAAATGTGTCCACCATTTTCTGAGAAGATTATTCTAAGGTCTATTGAATTTGACTAAGAAGAAACAGGAATTGTACCCCACTATTCAGCCTACATTTTTACTTTCTCGATTTCATGACATTACTTTTGTTTATATCCTCTTCTAGCATGAAAGTAGAATGTCAGTGAATGAAATACTATTGATACTTATATGAAGTATGACAATTCTGGGAAGAAAAGTAATAATTGATTGTGGAATAATTGTATTTTGTCTGTTCATGAGTACTAAATTTTAATGTACAAAAATTTGCTCTAATGTGAAATGTAACCACTATTATGAGAATCAAAATGCATAACCATTACAAGGGCTCTTTTCCACTGTCTCCTAAATTTTCTCTATGGGATTAGTTCTAGTTGAAGAATTTGCATGAAAAGTGAACATTGAAAATATTGACCACTTGTCCACAGCTAATTGTCCTTAGCAAAACCAGAAATGGTGTATGCAGAATGGGGTAGAAGTGGAGAAGAAAGAACAAGTAATTAATTATGCCTGTTCCCTGCACTTTCATATGTATGTTAGGTACCTCAATCAAAGCCGTCGTGGATGTTAGAAAAGGTCCTTTTTAGGCTGAGAAGGATTGTTAGAAAGAGAATCAAAAGTTAGTATTTTTGAAACTTGAGTTGGTAGATCATGCACTCTAAGTGGCAAACCTTCCACTTGAATCCATTTCTAATGAAGCTAATTGGTGCTAAAGAGCAGGGTGAAAAGGGGGAAGAAAGCAAAATTTTAAAAACAAAATCTAAATCTTTCTTCATGAAAATGTGTCTCAAGCATCTGACTGAGACTTCATGGCTCTTCTAGTCTCCATGTTCTTCTGCAGCTTGCATGTCCATGAATGCCTATTTGTATTATTATTTATCTGTTTGTTTTAGAAAAATAAACTTAATTACAAGATTAAAATACGGCCACTCTCTCTGAGCCTTATTCTTCACTAGCTTGCACCTTGGGTTGCCATTTAAACTTGTGCCAAGTGCATGTAAAATGCTGCCACTGACATGAGTAGAGAATTTGGCTTTGGTGACATTTTACACATACATTGCTTAGGTTTAAGTGACTGCAGCAGGTACAAGGTAGTGCACAATCCGCTCCCTATAATGTTGTAATGTGTGTGTGTGTATATATAGAGACACGGGTGGGGGGAGAGAGAGAGGGAAAAAAAGGGATTCTTTCCTAGTTAAGTCATAGAACTGTGCCAAGTTGCCTGGTTTCTGTGTCTACCACTGCCAGACTTCCTTTGTAAGTTGGACAAGTCATTTCCTCACCCTGTGCTTCAGTTCCCTATCTGTAAAGTGGGACTATTTAGTTCATTAATATTTGTAATGTTTGTTGAGATCTTCTAATGAAATATGCTATAGAAATGCAAAATATCTTTCATTAAGATGAGTTTGATCAAATTTCTGTTAGTCTTTGACCTAACTATTGCACTTGCATTTTTCAACGTTTTGATATTCTCTTACTGAATTAAAGCAAGAAGCTGTGGTCATCCTGCCCCACCATTAATGAGTGATATTGTGTGTTACATGCTGTGAGTCCAGGGAGTTGAAATTCTCTTTGTTGTGTCCATAGTCCTCCTATTATCCCTCTCTTCTTTTTATTTATTTATACCTTGCTGCTTTCTGTTTTCTATATAATCAAGAACGTAAGTCCTGCAAAGACCTATGAATTGCACTCATGTATAAAGTTAAGCACATGCATAAATCTTTGCAGGATTGGGGCCCTAGAATGTAAACTCCTGGGGACCCTTCATTTAACTTGCTTGCAATGCATTGTACCCATCTATTTTACTATATAAATAATAATCACAAAGATAATCCTATATAAGACTTTTCCCCAGTAATGTGACATTGCCCAGTGCTGTGGGAGCCTGCAATAGTAAAAAATGCTGTAAAGCCTAGATAAAAGGGATGAAGATATGCAACCCCGTGATACAATGGAGACCATCACAAAAGTGCAGTGTTTGCTAAGGGAGATTGGACAAGTCTGCAGGAAATGTACACACCAATACCCTTGTCACGTAAAGTGACAGCTCCTGTAGAGCAGGGCCTGCGCTTCAATTTAGGCGACCTAGGCGGTCGCCTAGGGCGCCAGGATTTGTGGGGGGGGGGCGGCATTTTGGGCAATTCGGCGGCAGGGGGTCTTTCTGCGCTCTGGGTCTTCGGCGGCAATTCTGCGGCGGGTCCTTCACTCGCTCTGGGACCCGCCGCCGAAGTGCCCCGAAGACCAGGAGCGCGTAAGAAACCCCCCGCCGCAGAATTGCCGACGACGACCAGGAGCGCGGAAGGACCCCTGCCTAGGGCGCCAAAAATCCTGGCGCCGCTCCTGCTGTAAGTTCTCACTATTTTGCTTTTCAGCAATCAATACTGTAAATGGATTTTTAAAAATAAAATATAATTGTGATTTGCAAGTGTTTTCCTTTCCAATTTTTTTATTATTATAGCTAACTAAGAATCCGCAGTATCGTAAAATGTTGCTGAGCTGATCAAATGCTCACTAATATACTACTTAATTTAAAATTGCTTTTAAATAGCTTTCTAAAGGTTGTTTAATATTGTTGTTTTTTGTATTTATTATTCTTTTACAACATAAAACTGATGGATTCCAAAGTCTGAATTACAATCTTTCTATTTTTCCTTAATACAATAAGTTGCCTACAAGTATTCTTGTTTACATTCCTTTAGTTCCTTCTGAAATAATAAAGTAACTGCTTTTTATGCTCTATTTAAATTTTGAGTGCCAGCCAAGATTCTTCTCTTCTGTTTTAGCATCCATTTAAAGTGAATTTTCTAATCAGCAGTGCCCTCCACATCATAAATCCTCTCCTCACTATCTTTGCTGATAACTCCAGAGATTTTGAGGCTGGGAAATTACTGGTCATGCTTCTCTAGTTATGCTTCCCCTAAGAATCTAGCCCTTAGGAAATTCGTGTTTTGTACTCCTAGTCCCTCATCTGAAGAATATAGATTCCATGAGCAGATGGTTACATGTAATTTAGAAGGTCAGCATTCAAGGAGTTTAGAAAACTTAAACTAAATACTGAAGCAAGTTTTGCAACTTTGTTCCTTTGTTTTTTGTATGTTCATTGATTTTAAGGCTATAAACACTTCCTCTATAAATAATTTCAATTAATCTTTATTAAAAACCATAAAAAAGAACAACATGTATTCAGTTTTTTTAAAGTGCAAATTGACTTAAATAGGTTTGGATCAGGCCCTAACTACCCCACGCCACATGTCATAAATACCTCATCCTGCAAGCCCTCTGGACATTGGCAAGTGTTCCAGTTTAGGACTTTCTAGACTTGAGACATAAGTGTACTGACCTTTATGATTAATCAAACTATGTTTAAAAGTGTGTGTGTGTGTGTGTGTGTGTGTGTGTGTGTACACACATATTGAGTTTCAATACTTACAGAAGAGTTTGGATGCTTTTAAATATGGATAATTCTGCACCTAGTACTACCGTCCTTACTAATGCAAAACTCCTTTTCAATCCTCTTAGGGCTTGTAAGACTCACAGCATTTGTTCCTTATGAAATTTTCAATAGCAATTCTGTACAATACAATATATTATGATCAAGTCATATAAGGTAAAAATAGTGCATGCTAAGTTTAAGAATCAGGTAATGACCATGACCATTAAGGAACATATGATGGACAAAAAAATGCAAAAGTCAAAGTAAATCCCTTGAGTGTTTACAGTTGTCTGGAAGAGCTGCATTTCCCCCCACCCTCCAATAAAAACTTTTCTTATACCAAATTTAATATAACCAATTGAAAAAACAAATCAGAAAGCTAACATACATCTCTAAATCTCTGCATCTTACATTTTTATTATAAATAGTATGTTCTCACCAATGATTTGATATTATAAATATTAGTAATAATAAGATATAGCAAAATTGTGAAAATAAATTGCAGGAAAAAAGATAAAAACCCTATTTAGTTCCAAAATGCAGTGCTTAATTCTTTGCCAATGACTGTGTTCCTCATTATTTCATTGCCAGTCTAACAGAGCATTTCTAATATAGTCTAACCATGGGTTTTCTGAACAGTCATCTTAATTACCTTTATTTATTTATTATAATTATTTGTATTATCATAGTGCGTACAAGTCCCAATCATGGATCAGACCCCTATTACGTTAGGTGCTGGACAAACAGAGAATAAAAAGATGGTCCAGTGCATAAAAACCTTACCATCTAAGGATTCTCATTACCCTGATATCAAAATATCTTCATAGTGTGATATCACTTCTAGAAGTAGCATTTCCAGAAGTCCACAATCCTAGAAATAAGGTAACTCCATTCAAAACCAGAAAAAAGTCATAGAACCGCCAAGTTGTGCATACACCCGAAGTGAGTCACTGACTTTTCGTAGACCCTCCCCCTCCTGCACCCCTTCCCTTCTACATTATACTGCTTGCCATTGTTACATCTTTAATTTTCATTGCAAGTTCTTTTGATGAGGGACTGTGCTTTCCACATCTTCTCTTATGCGCCTATGGCAACCCATAAAAATGAATCTAGCATTCAGTATTTGCTATGCATTGTCATTCCAAGAAGATGCACTTTTAAAAGTATGGATCCAAGAAATGGCACACAAAAATACTGTAAAAGCATCAAAGAGTCCTGTAGCACCTTATAGACTAACAGATGTATTGGAGCATGAGCTTTCGTGGGTGAATACCCTCTTCTTCGGATGCATGTAGTGGAAATTTCCAGAGGCATTGTATAAATATGCAAGCAAGAGTGATTCAGGCTCGAGATAACGAGGTTAGTTCAATCAGGGAGGATGAGGCCCTCTTCTAGCAGTTGAGGTGTGAACACCAAGGGAGGAGAAACTGCTTCTGTAGTTGGCTAGCCATTCATAGTTGTTGTTTAATCCTGAGCTGATGGTGTCAAATTTGCAGATGAACTGAAGCTCAGCAGTGTGTGCCAGGCTGTTCAGATGGGTAAGCGCTCATCAAAATACTTTTGCAGCTTTCATAACTTTGTCTTCACATGTTCTATTATTTCCTAGATAAGTTTGTCCCCTATTGTAGATATTGTGGAACTATTTTTTTTTTCTTGAGACAAGGTGGGTGAGGTAATGTCTTTTATGGACCAACTTCTGTTGGTGAGCGAGACGAGCTTTTAATCTTACACCATGCTCTTCTTAAAAAAATTTCAGTCATCCAGTCCTGGAGCTAAAACAATTACCAATGTCACTAGTGATGAACAGATGACATGTAATGAACAGTGAATAGTTTATTTGTTTGCATAAACTATTCAGCAAGCACTTGCAAATAATGAATACGTGGGCTGAAATCTGGCTCATTAAAAATTTGTAAATGTAAGGCTAAGTTCATCCAATAACTCATTCACCAGGAATAATTTGATCAGCACTAGTCAAAAGCTTCAAGTAAGTTTTCCATTAGTTTTCACTGTCTGCCTTTTTGTGTGGCATGTGTATGCACTGCAAACGCAGAGAGATAATCAAAATATGCTTCTCAGCCTAATTCTGCCCTCAGGTGAACCTGTATAATTTCAGGGAGGCTAACAGGGTTAAGTAATGGCAAACTTTAGCCTCTTGATTCATTCATGAATTACCGAAAAAACGAACATGTTACTACTATGCAGGAGTGAGATGACACACCTGGTATATCACTTGTATGATTATTTCCGCCATGTAGGTAGTTTTCCTGACTTGATTCAGGATGTGTTGACCTCCAGTGCTGCTACTGTACAACTAAGGTTCAGTTTTTTCCATCACAAACATTTGCAATGAATTGGAAGCAGTTGTTGTGAAGCTTATAAAAAGGTCTGCTTGGTTACATTATATTTCCCCCCCAAAGCAATTGATTTAAATCATATGACTCTTTCACAGAGTGACGTAAAATAAAAGTACATTTTTCTCGAAGGTATCTGGTTTTGTTGTTATTGTTACATGCTAGCTACACAGCATCTTAATTTCATGAAATGTTCTTGGTTTTTTTGCGGGGGGGTGCGGATTGCTTCATAATTTCTTGAAAATGTCCTGGGTATGTAGATTTCATCAATTACATATTTAAGATGTGAGCTGGTGATGGAAAACTAGCGATGCGGTGAAGGTCTCAGAACTGGTAAAAATGAGAAATTGCCAAGATGACTGCAGTTACGGTACTTTTAAAGGTATGAGATTATAAAGAGTCTGGTGGCACCTTAAAGACTAACAGATTTATTTGGGCATAAGCTTTCGTGAGTAAAAACCTCACTTCTTCGGATGCATCCGAAGAAGTGA
>NC_048306.1:84250820-84365937 GCF_013100865.1 Trachemys scripta elegans
ATGCATCCGAAGAAGTGAGGTTTTTACTCACGAAAGCTTATGCCCAAATAAATCTGTTAGTCTTTAAGGTGCCACCAGACTCTTTGTTGTTTTTGTAGATACAGACTAACACGGCTACCCCCTGATACTTGAGATTATAAAGGGTATCTTAGCCGCTATGCTTTCCAAAAGATCTAGCAGAACGTCAAAGCTCGATATATTTCACAGCACATAAAATAAAAAACTTGGTAACTCACACACAAAAATATTACCACGTAGAATCTGAATGTACAAACCCTTACTTAACCCCTTTGAAATCAGTTGGGCTGCCTGGGTGTATAAGGATGACTTGCATGAAGAAATGGTTGTGAGTTTAAGCCCCTATATTGTGCAAGCTGCTGAGTACTCTGAGCTCCCAGTAATAAGTTAGTCTTGATGGGCCTGAACCTAGAAGATACTATTAGAATTTGGCCTAAAGCACAAAAGAGGAAATTTTAAGCTTAACCTTTTACAATATTGTTATGGACCTGATTCAGCAAAGCACCAAAGTCAATGGCAGTTAAGCATCTGCTTAAAGTTAAGCATTTGATTAAGTGCTGAACAAAGATAGAATTATTCACATTCTTAAAGCTACACCTATGCTTAACGGCATAAATTAACTCCATTGTACTAATTAGCTTGTAGCATAAAGGCTAAGAACTGCACGGCCAGTCGTACTTGCCTTACTTTGCTTTGTTACTAGTGAGGAGTAGAGATAGTTCGAAACCACAAATTTCACATATTTTAGAATCTTAAATCAGACCAGGTTTGAGAAGCTTTTGTCGAACGTATGAATTTTGTAATGAAGCCATGTGAGTTGTGTTTGCTATTATGTTTGCACATATTTTGAACAGCTGTAATAATACTAATAGTTTCTTAGTCAGCTTTACATTCTCAAAATGTCAACAATGAAGGAGAATAAATTGGGTTATGGCAGATCTCATCTACTGGAAAAAATATATTCTATGTCATTTTAAATGGTCAGTTGTTATGCAACCAAAATCACAAATAATATTTTGAAAGAACAAAAGACTCACCTTCAAAGTGGGTAGGAAATGGTTTTCTCATCCCACAAAAATTTTCAAAATTTTGAAGATCTTTCCCTTCTTGAACGGAGACATAGTCAAAATTTTGGAAATTTTCATGAACCACAAATTCAGTATTTTTTTAAAATTGGGGTCATTCCAATGGTTTCATTTTGATGATTTTCAAAATGTTTAATTTTTGTTTTCAATCATTTTTAAAAGACTCCCCGTGGCTTAAATTTCAAAATTGTTTCAAATCAGAAAAGTGGAATTATTTATTTCAAAAATGTCCTATTTTGACAATGTCAAAAATATTTTTTCAGAAAATATTAAGTCAAGAAATTCTCTGAAACTGACCTATTCCCTTGGAAAGTTTCAGTTTCAAAGGATCAGCATTTTTTGATGAAAAATGTCTCATCAAAATATTCCCAATTAGTTCGAATCACCCCATATGTTCCTTGTTTTGCAATCTCAGATCAGTGTGTTGTTTTATATACAGTATCACATATACCTAGCAATATCCAGCATGAGCTAAGAGTGCTGTAACAGCGTGAAATCAACATTTGTTTGCTTTTTGTGGGGCTTCAGTGTTGACGGTGCTTTAATCAATTTTTGTACATGTATTATTTCTATAGAAGACTTATAGAAATGCTGTTTTTATATATATCATGGCCTTTTGGACAGCTAGGAAAAACATCTGAACAATTTACTCATGAAAAAAAATATTATAAAGTATGTAATACTGATGATAAGGCAAAAAAATTCAGCACGCTTGCAAACACTCCAATCACTTGGAGTTCTTTTTCCCAGTCAAGCTCTAAAAGAACTTTCCATCAAAGCCCAAAGAAACATATATACAATTTTAGACCTTTATATGACCTCTTTTTTCTGAAGGGTTATGCCTTAAACCTCTAGGTCCTTCTAGCTTTCTTTTTTCCTGTTAGAACTTTTCCTTTAAGTTGTCCTTCTACCCCCGCAAAGCTCAAAAAGGGGACAGTACCTGTTTCTCTGCCTTTGCATAAGCTATCTCCTACTCTGCTGGGAGCCAGCATAGAAGGTCTTTTAGCTGACCTTGACTTCAAATATAAAAGACAAAAGGAAATGGATGAAACTAACTGAAGCAAGAGTAAGAATTGTACTAGACAGGCAAGGAGAGAGTGAAAGAAAAAGTCCACAATGATTGAATAGTGGTGGAAGCGATAAGTTACAGTAAAAGGTACAATGCAAAAAGCATTTTAATCTATCTATGCAACCCACCCAAGAATAAGTATTTCCCTGGAATCTTATTACGTCTTATATAATATATGGTTCACAAGCAAATGCATTATAAACTCCAGATATGATAGAATCAAGTTATTACTTTTCTTACTGTTCTCCACAGAAAACAAACAATGAATATTAGTTGGACTGCAATTTTTATTTGCCTTTTAGGAAAATGTGTATGCAGTCTTGTTGTAGCCATGTTGGTCCCAGGATATTAGAGAGACAAGGTGAGTGAGATAATCTCTTTTATTGGACCAACTTCTGTGGGTGAGAGAGACAAGCTTTCAAACTTACACGGAGATCTTCTTTAAAATGGAGGAATAATGAATAACAAACACGGAGCCGTGGATACTCTTGTACATAAATGCACTTGTCTGCATGCCACTATGAGTATTTACATGAAGAACAGGCATTTCCCAAACATTAATATAAAGAAAGAGCCTGTTCATACTAGAAGCAAATAAGAAACATGAAGATGGTGAAATCAAACAGAGGTTCAGAATTCAAATACATGATCACCATCACTAGAGCTGATTGAAAACTTATGTAACTAAGCAACACGGAGCAAACTGAAAATGTTCACAACAACATGGCTGTAAATGAATTATTCACTGAAGAAATCAAATAATTTGAACAGGGAAAACAAAGAAAAAAACAAACCTCATCAAATTGTGCATTATAAATTATTTGCTCATCTCTACTGACTTTTCTGGCCAACTTTCTTTTCTTTCAACAGATTCAAAGGTCAAACTTTATGTGCCAAGCCTTGGGGAAAAGGATTGTTACTAATGTCTAAAATGCCTCCAGCCATGTGAGTAAGTTGGCTGTATGGAGGGGGCTGCATATGAACCATGATTGCCTGGCTATGGCATCCAGATTTGGCTCATAGTATTCTTCTTGCTTGTATGATGAGAAAAGTTACTACTGTGCTGTGAATCTCAATACTTCTGGCTCAAAATTGCTCTTCACTGCATGCACATAAAACTTATTTTAAGTGATGGGGAAAATTGCAGTTACTGCTGTAAGTGAAGAAAGATACATCTTGTAAGACTATGGAGTGGTGATCATTGGTGGGGTAAAGTCCATCTTTGAATTTATTGGGTAATTTATTAGTTAGTTTCAATCACTTAATTTTTAAAAGTGTATTGGTAACATTAATGTTGAAGCTGTTGCTTTTCAAGTTGATGCCTTTCTAAAAGGGAAGGTTTTCTAAGATGCTCATGCTGGAAGCAGGCAAAGAATAGAGGTCTACCATGGGAGAGAAGGCTAGGTAGGGCCAGGGACTGGGAAAGACTGGTGCCTAGCACATCTCTCAGAGGAAAGGGAAGTGTTTATGCTAGTGTTGCTTCAGACTTGTTGAGTCCCAGGAGAAGAAATGTAAGTGAACTAGCTGAAGGACTAAGACTGTACAACCCAGAAGGTAGCATTGAAAGGTCGGCAGAGCATTTGAAGACCAGCTGGGCAACTGAAGCTGGTTGGTGGTTGCCCCACACAGTACTGGACTGCACTCTGGGAAGCACCTACTGTAACAAAGCCTCAAAGAAGAGACACTATAGACATGAACAGAATTCTTCACCCTTCTCCCATACTGGAGAGTCCAAGGAAAGAATTACAAAAGGCATGGGGTTCCCTCTCTATGGTGATAGCTGGGATGCTCCCATATCTTGAGAGGCTGTATGGTCTCTTTATGATTAAGTTATTCAGTAAGATGTTCCTGCACCAAGGACTGTGATTATCTTCCTGATAACAGACAGGTAGCTGGGTCTGAACCTGATCTGGATCCCATCTCAAGCTTGGTTCCCAAAATCACCTCCTGCTCCCTCACTGTCTTTCTGCCTCCTTAACTTGGACTCCTAAATTCCCTACTGGCACCTGCTACCATCTCCCTCAAAAACTGTCCATAATCCGAATTCTCCTGCCAAATTCTAAAATGCCCTCTACTTCCCACTACAGGGATGGCCTGGCCACCTCTCCCCACACTGGTCCTGTAACCCTTGGGTATGTATACACTTGGAGCTAGAGGTGCGATTCCCAGCCTGAGGAGATATATTTGCTAGCAGTCATTGAGCTATTATGCTAAAATTAGCAGCAGGGGTGAGTAGAAAGAGGGGTTAGCTTCCCTGCAAACCTGTCCAGCCCACGTGAGTATGTACTTGGGTGGCTAGCCTGAGTTGCTGCTCATGCTACCGTGGCTATACAACTATTTTTAGTGCACTAGCTCAATGAGGCCTAGTTTCAAGTGCAGACATACCCCTTTGGTATTCCCACTATCTGAACTG
This sequence comes from Trachemys scripta elegans, assembly GCF_013100865.1. NCBI lineage: Eukaryota > Metazoa > Chordata > Testudines > Emydidae > Trachemys > Trachemys scripta. The sequence goes on from NC_048306.1 coordinate 84,255,406, forward strand.
CTGGCTAACTCTCCTGCTAAGACGCCTCCAGCTCCCATTCCTGGTCCCTGCTGCAGCTCTGCACTCTTTCTCCTGCCTAACTAGCAATCCCCCTGCAGTGCACTAGTGTTCTAGAGTTGAAAGAAACCTTGTTGGGAGCATGGCTGCAGGTTCTGTTCATTGTTTCCATACAGGTGTATGTGGAGACAATGCTGTCGAGCTCATCTTCATGGGGAGACATCTTGGTCCTCAGGAGCATTTTCCCATTCCTGAAAACTCTGCACATCACTTGAGAGAAGAATTTCGATAGCTGGGTTACAGAGGTATGCAATCACACATATGAAATGGGCCACTGGCAGCCTAATTTGATTGCAGTTATATGCACAATAGTGGGAACTGTGTGCGCAAATCAGAGGTGAAGTTGGACACCTCGAGTCTTTATAAATCTGGCCCAATGTTCATTTTGCACAGAATGATTTTCTTATGAAATGTGGCCTGATTCCAATAAAGTGTCAGTGTTGCACAGAAGAACTAAATATTCATTTGGTGGCTAAATTTGTGGTAAAATGAATGCATTGTATTTTTGCTATATGTAAAGGTCAGCTATTGTCCTTTACTTTCTCCTACTTCCTAGCAATTCTTTTGAACAGTGAAACTCTTTGTCATCCTAAAGTGCTTTGCTTGCCTTCTAGACATTTATGTAAATAGCACTGAAACTCATTACATTTGAATGAATAATGACCCAATTTATGTTAATTTACGTTTACCAAAGTGTCTTGCTTTGGTATTTGGGCCAGATCCTCCACTGGTGTAAATTGATGGTGCTCTGCTGAAGTCCAGAGAACTAAGTTGATTCATACAAGCTGAGGACTTGGCCCTCTGTTTTTATTTGTGTTTGCTAGTCACATACACTGACAAAAATATTTTAAGCTCATTTGGCAAGATCTTAAAATCCATGGAAAGTAAAGATATGAAAGTCTTCTCACTGTTGAGTCTCCTAGTCCAGTCTCTTCTAATATAGGAATGTTTGCTACAGTATGCAGTTTTCTAACGCTATCCAGTAATGTCTTAACTGTTCTAAATGATAGGGTTTCCCACTACTTCCCCTCAGAGACTATTCCACATTCTAATATATTTCACTGTCAGAAAGATATATTCCCATCACTTTTAGCTGTGCCTCCTTAAGTTACTCTACACAAAGTCTTCTCTCCCTCTTTTTCCTCTTCAAATATATATGTGTGGGTCATGCCCCCTCTTAGTCATCGCTTAGCTAAACAAAGTCAACCAGTCTCTTTGGCATTTCTCTGAAATTTTGATTGTAGCGATAGAATGTGTGCTGTGATTGGTATAGAAATTGTGGTGTGTGGGTGTTTTTGTTTTTGGTGGTTTTTTTTTTTCAGATTTGTATTACCTTAAACGTATGGAGCCAATATTTGTGTCGATTCACACCTCACAGAATCTCATTCAGTTCAGTGTGATTATGCAAGACTAATAGTGCAAAAAATGACCCATCATGCTTTGGTTTTATTTGAGTGGTGGTTTTGTAACGTTACATGGTATCCAGCTGAAATATTAATTGAATGTGGCTAGCATTGCAGCATAAACCTTGGAAATACATGTTTGCTGGCTGCCCACCAAATTGATTTGTCTGAGGATAAGGCTAGTCTGCAGTAAAAAGGAAAAAAATATTAATAATAAAATTATATATGGCTGAGAGTTGTGGAGCTGTGTGGGGGAAGAAATAATCAATGTATAAGGGATGCCAATAAAACAGCTTTTTTCCACATGTATGTGTTTACTTTTACTGTAGTATTCCCTATACTTAGAATGGGAAAAAACACAAATTTTGTATTGTTTTACTGGTCTGGGTGTGACAAAAAACAATTTATAGATTCCAGGACTGGAAGGGACCTCGAGAGGTCATCGAGTCCAGTCCCCTGCCCGCATGGCAGGACCAAATACTGTCTAGACCATCCCTGATATACATTTATCTAACCTACTCTTAAATAGGAGATGGAGATTCCACAACCTCCCTAGGCAATTTATTCCAGTGTTTAATCACCCTGACAGTTAGGAACTTTTTCCTAATGTCCAACCTAACCTAGACCCCCCTTGCTGCAGTTTAAGCCCATTGCTTCTTGTTCTATCCTTAGAGGCTAAGGTGAACAAGTATTCTCCCTCCTCCTTATGACACCCTTTTAGATACCTGAAAACTGCTATCATGTCCCCTCTCAGTCTTCTCTTTTCCAAACTAAACAAACACAATTCTTTCAGCCTTCCTTCATAGATCATGTTCTCAAGACCTTTAATCATTCTTGTTGCTCTTCTCTGGACCCTCTCCAATTTCTCCACATCTTTCTTGAAATGCAGTGCCCAGAACTGGACACAATATTCCAGTTGAGGCTTAACCAGCGCAGAGTAGAGCGGAAGAATGACTTCTCGAGTCTTGCTCACAATACACCTGTTAATGCATCCCAGAATCACATTTGCTTTTTTTGCAACAACATCACACTGTTGACTCATATTTAGCTTGTGGTCCACTATAACCCCTAGATCCCTTTCTGCCATACTCCTTCCTAGACAGTCTCTTCCCATTCTGTATGTGTGAAACTGATTGTTCCTTCCTAAGTGGAGCACTTTGCATTTGTCTTTGTTAAACTTCATCCTGTTTACCTCAGACCATTTCTCCAATTTGTCCAGATCATTTTGAATTATGACCCTGTCCTCCAAAGCAGTTGCAATCCCTCCCAGTTTGATATCATCCGCAAACTTAATAAGCATACTTTCTATGCCAATATCTAAGTCGTTGATGAAGATATTGAACAGAGCCGGTCCCAAAACAGACCCCTGCGGAACTCCACTCGTTATACTTTTCCAGCAGGATTGGGAACCATTAATAACTACTCTCTGAGTACAGTTATCCAGCCAGTTATGCACCCACCTTATAGTAGCCCCATCTAAATTGTATTTGCCTAGTTTATCAATGAGAATATCATGCGAGACCGTGTCAAATGCCTTACCATTGTTAATGGTATCCATTCTAAATAAACTTCCCATATCCCATGCATTGCAACTTGGTTCTACTTTGGGGCCTGACCCAAAGTTGACGGAATAGGGCCCTTTCAGTTCACATCAATGGATTTTGGATAAGGTGCTTTGTCACATTACCTTTTTTCCTAGGTATTGTGGGAAATAATATCCTAAATATGGAGCCTTGAAAATATTGTACATTAATTTTTTATTTGTGTTTGATTTGAGAAATGACAATTCATGCCTGATTCTGATGTAATTGCTTCTAGGTAACATTGTTTTCCTACCTAATTGAAACAGAAATTTACCCACTGCAAGCTTTTCTTGTTTTCACATTCTTATTATAATTCTCGAATCAATTGTTTTTATTCTTGTTAAGTGCTAACTGTAAATACCCATAAGGATTGCAGTTGAGCTTACTAGCTTTATTACAGTCCTAGAACTGGAACAACCCCATTTTGAGAGAGGCAAGCATTTCTTGGACCTAATCATTTTGGATTGTCACAAGAAAACCTGATCCTAGTTCCTGGATATGAATTGAAAAGGCATTTGCGGGAGCAAGTTGTGGGCCACCTTACAGTATTGCTGAGGAGGGAGTGTTCTGCTGAAACCATCCCACTACCCTAGAGCACAGGGTGATGGAAGAATTTTTATAGTGGGGGATGCTGTACAATGTACTTGGTTTGTTATTTCTACTTCAAGGTGTGTGTGTGGGGGGGGGGGAGCTGCTGCCACACCCCCAATACCTCTGCTTGGTCCCTTTGGTCCCTTTCTTCTGACTATGACTGCTGACTACTTTTTCAGATATTCAGCAGTTTTAATATTCATCCTCTGTAAATGGCTGGGAGAAATATCAGGGAAGCACTCTACTGAGCATTCAGAATCTGCATTTGCAACATAGTGAAGACAGCAAAAATACTGCCACCTTTCTGGACATCTATCTACTGATGCCCTATTTCCCTTCTGACATGCACATTTGATAGCATTGGAAGCAGCCCAGCCAGTCTGGAAGCCTTTTACCTGCCCTACACCTGTGCTGGTAAGTTTAAATTTCGCATGCTCTGTAGAGTGCTGGTTACCTGATGCACAGTATGCACTGTGGAATGTAACATGTCAATGTAATGGGTAATCTAATGAACGCATGTCCAGATAACGATCCCAATATCACAATCAAACACATTTATTTTACTTTTTAAATTAACCCACATACGGAAATAATAAGCAAAAAAAACCTACATTAGGTTGAGATTCTACATACATAGAAGCCAAGAAATTCAAAGTTATGGTTCCCATAGCAACCCATAGAAATTTGGCTACATTCTCTCTCTCTCTCTCTCTCTCTCTCTCACACACACACACACACACACACACACACACACACACACACTCCTTAAAACAAATAACACAAGCTATTATATATTCTCAAAGAAGCCAAATTATGGTCATTATCACAATTTCTGTTTTGTACATTTTTGACCCTACTGTATTGTAATACAGTTGGAGATTTTTTTGTATTTAATGTTGAACTCTGCATGCACACATCATTCCTCATTTACTATAAATTGTATATATACTGATGTATTAGCACAGCGCAAACCTCTATCTCCCACTGAAGGAGAGGATTAGTGAACATCTTTCAAATACAAAATATGGGATAAATAAAATCTATCTCATTTATTGATAATTCTGTTCCCAAGTTTATGGGACTAGAAAATGTTTACCACATTGCATAAAGGCTTCAGCTCCTTTTCCTTAAGAGGATATTTTGAGATATACCATAGGCTTTTTTCACTTTTTATTTAACATGAGAACACATTTTATAGATTTAGAGAAATGTTATCTGTGACCGTCATAACTAAGCCTGTATTACTGACATGCAGGAAGAGAGCTCCCTATGGCAAAAGATTTACTTAACTATAGTTACCTAATAGAGCATATCTGTGAGTATTGGGGCAAATTCCAGGATGGATTTTCATGCATCTCTTAGACACCTCTGGCAATGTCTATGGTTTCAGCTTCTTTAATGTCTATGGTAACAGTTTCTTTAATGTTAATCTTATGCTGAAACATTGTGGGTGAAAATTGTCCCTACTGACATCAATGGCAAAATCCCCATTAACTGGGGCCAGAATTTCACCTTATATCTTTCTTAGCTGCTCGGGTGAAATACAGGTGCAACAACAGCAGAGTATGGCATCTGTACCAGCACTATACTGGTCCTGATTAGCCAATGTGAAGGAAGCTTCTAATTTCTATGAATTCAGGGACCCCAAGCCCTTTGGGGTTTACATGGGCATGAAAACATTGTGCGTTTTTTCTGCTCCAAAAGCTGGAATGCTGCTATTAGGGGACTGTGTTTTAACCCGATGGTTTGGCCACAGGTTGGACAGGTCTGTTCTGCCTCCCAGATCCACCCATAGTTCCCTGCACATAGCCCAGTTGTCAGGTTTTGTGCTGGGAGGAGGGATGCATTTCAGCGTTAGTTAACAGCTGCCTGTTTTTGTGGTTTATGCTTTCACATTACAATATTATTGTTTGCAATTTCAATATTTGCCGGGCTTCATTCGGTTGACATATTTTAAAAAGATTTTGTACATTGCATGTGCTTATTTTTGCTGTTGCAATTCTCATTTGCTCCATTTGTCTTGTCCATCTCCACCTTGCTTTAGGCAGCAGAATAATTTCTCTTTTGAGCTAAACCCTATCTTGCCATTCGAGTACTTCTTTTAGATGGTAAAATATACAAAATTTCTCCCCTGAAGGAAACATGACTTAGTATTCTGCCACTATTCCATTATTCAACTGGGATGGGCTAAACATATATACAGAGAGAGAGAGAGAGAGAGAGAAGGCTACATAACATAGGAATTTATGATCAATACATTTAATATCTGGAGTCATGGGTCCAAATAGGGATGACTTATTTCACAACTGAACATTCATTACAACATTCTCAACCAGCTCTGTAACTGATATTTCAACATCACAGACCCATCAGAACACTAGATATGTTTTTGTAAAAACCTATCCGTGTTCACTCAAGAGAAGGATTACAGGTTAAGATACCCATTCAGCAAAGCACTGAAGGACATGCTTACATTTAAGCATAGGGTGAGGGGTGTGGAGGTTAGGGGTCCCTGGGCTAAGGTTAGGGTTCAGGAGTGTTGGACTTTCCAAGCTAGGGATAGCTTGTAGAGTGTCAGAGTTCCCAGGTTAGGGGTGGGCTTCTGGAATTTCATTCTTCCTGGTCTGGGGTTAGGGATGGGGAGGGCAGAGCTCCCTGGGTTTGGGGTTAGGCTTGGGCTGCCTGGGCTAAGGTGAAGCTTGTGTAGTATCTGACATTCTGGGCTAGGTTTACAGTTCTGGAGGATAGAGCTGTCTGCATTAAGGTTACAGTTGTGGAGGGTCAGACCTTCTGGGATGGGATTAGGATTCTGGATGGTAGCACTTCTCGGGATGGGGTTTGGGTTGTGGAGGGTAAGAATTTCCAGGCAAGTTTTAGAAATGGGTTTGGCATGGTTACCCTGGCTACAGATATGGTTAAGATGGGTGTGTCTCCCTGGGCTTGGGTTGGGGTTGTGGAAGATAGGGCTAAGGTTAGGATGGGTAGTATACCTCTAGCAGGTGTTAGGATTGTGAAGGGTAGGGCTCCAGGGTTCTAGGTTCTGGTTGTAGATTGTAGCACTCCCTTGGTAGTGTTATGTGTGTGGAGGTTATGCATCTTCAGGGTAGCATTAGCATTGCTGAGCGTCTCATTATTTGGATGACTTCAGAAATGGTGAGGCAGAGGTACTACAAATATAAGTTATGTTCAACTGACACCTATCACTAAAAGATTAGAAGAACTTCTTTCATTTTAAAAGGAATCTCTTGTGTATTTAACATTGCATTCAAAAATTACATCTACAGAGCATTCAGTTTGCAAAGTCAAGCTCTCGTAAATTAGGAAATACCAGAACAAAGGTTGTCTATGCAACTTTAATTTGGCCTTCTTGTGCCTATACATTATTATAGTGTTAAATTACATAGACTCATAGAAATGTAGGGCTGGAAGGGCCCTCAAAAGATCATCTCATCCATTTACCCATGTTGAGGCAGGACCAAGTACAATTAGAACATCCCTGATGGGTGTTTGTGCACCCTGTTCTTAAAAACCTCCAAAAACAGGGATTCCACAACTTCCATTGGTAACTTATTCCAGTAATTAACTACTGTTATAGTTAGGTTAGATATTAGGAAAAACTTTCTAACATGATCACATACAAAACTTATTTGTACAAAGTCCAGTTTTTGATCTTTTGATCATGTTGAGTATTAACTGCAAATTAAGAAAGGCAATTATTCCACTCAACTTTGAATTGGCAACAGGGGAGGGATAGCTCAGTGGTTTGAGCATTGGCCTGCTAAACCCAGGGTTCTGAGTTCAATCCTTAAGGGGGCCACTTAGAGATCTGGGGCAAAATCAGTACTTGGTCCTGCTAGTGAAGGCAGGGGGCTGGACTCCATGACCTTTCAGGGTCTCTTCCAGTTCTATGAGATAAGTATGTCTCCATATATTATAAGCTTTGTTTGGAACACTGCATTTTGGACACCATATTTCTAAAAATGAAAGACAGTTTGAAAGAGTTCAGAGGAGTACAAGTAAACTGGTGAACAGTTTGCACTATAAGACCCCCAGGGCAGGTTGGAAGAGCTGAGCTTATTCAGTTTAGAGAAAAGAAGACTGCGGGGAGTCATGATGACTGTCTTCACATACAGAAAGTGATGTTAGAAAGAGAACTGGGACCAATTGGTCTTATTCATCTACAAAGACAAAACAAGAAGTTATGTGCTTAAGCTGCAGCATGGAAAGTATAGGCCAAATATGAAAAACTTTATAATTATTAGAATAATTAGGAACTAGATATCTGGTGATTAAATGGGACAGAAAGATTCTTCTAAAAGCAAAATATCACAACCTAACTGGAATGACCTGTAAGACTTTAGATAGCTGTAGCAAAGAAGTGTAATGATAAGGGAGTACTAAATTCATTTATTGTGGGATTGCCCAAGACTTCAGTCATTTTGATCACAGTTAATTAGACATACTATGAAGACGTTGTTAAAAAGGAATTAGAATTGGCTATACGTGGCATTGTCTTTTGACTTCTGTTTCTATATATAATAGTGGGGTGGTGGTAGTTGAGATTAAGGCTATGTCTACACTTGCAGAGTTTTTGCTCTGTCAGTTTCAACGGTGATAGTGAACCAGTAAACGAAAAGTGCTGGTTTGGGTTCTCGCTCACTCCCACAGACGCCAGAGAGTGTTTAAGTGTATAGCACTTCCGTTGCCGATGAGAGCAGCGCACTGAAGGCAGCTATCCCACAGTGCAGCTCTCTCCATTTTGATGATGGGTTTTGGGGGAAGGGGTGGGGAGTGATCTGAGGGCATCTTGGTCCCTGCACAACCTCCTCTCTGCAAACACTGGTCAGCTCCAGTAGCTCAGCATTGCTCCAAGCAGGGGATTGTTTGCTCCCTGGAGCAGGCATTGTCACCTGGCCAGATGATAAGTGAGCACTTGCCAAGAAAACAGGAAGGGAAGTTTCAAAGTTCCAGGGGCTTTACAGGGGGAGGGGCAGATGTCTGTTTACCTGGCATCAGAGCAGCAGAGCTGCTGGCCAGAGTGGTCACCTAGGCATGGTGGGATATCCTCAGGAGGCTAAAAGCTGTGTAAACAGGAAAAGCATGTCTTCGTTTGCACATCACCGCAAAAGCATCACCGGTAACAGCTGTACACCTCTCGTGGAGGAGGTTTCAGAAGTTTCACCGCAAAAAAGTTATTGGCAAGTGTAGACGCTCCCACGGTTTTTGCGCAAAAAAAGGGACTTTTTCTGCTTTAAATCGCAAGTGTAGCCATGCTCTGAGATACAGTATATGCAGCAGTGACAGTGCAGCCTACAGTTAAGTTCCCTGACACTTCCCATTTTAAGACACTTTTCAGTTGTTTATACTTGTTTAGTTTGAAATTTTCCAAGCTTAGTGTCTGCCTCAGGCTGTCTGCATATGTGTGTTTGTTTAATTATTATTATTTAGTTAGTTTCAGCTAAAATGGTTCAGCCATTTCCAAGAATTAGATTAAGGAAAGAGTTAAAAAGAATTAGAAAGCAAGACTTTAAACATTTAACACTGAACATTGAATGTGTTACTTAAATTAACACTAAGTTCTTTAATGTTCTTTTCCTTTAAGTGAGAGACAGTAACAGAAAGAAACAATCAGTGTGAGGAAGTGAAGGAAAACCCTCTTTTCACGCCTTCTGAATGTTTTCCAACTTGTAGGAGTAAGTAGGTTTTTTTTTACATACTCTTGGGGTTGTTTTTTTAATTTTTCAAAGGAAAAACTTATTTCGTGATGGGGAAATTTCAACTGGGGAATTTTCCCATGAAAATTTCCACAGGAAAAATTCCCATTTTCTGGCCAGTTCAAACTACAAATTCCTCTGAACAAGATTTGCACAGGATGATCTCACTGTAATCTGTTATCACTACTTATTCTCACCCAGAGTCTCAAAAGTACTCTCTTACTCTTGGTACAAATCTTTCTACAGACCACAACCCAAGAAATGACTGTCACAGTCTCAGGGTAACTGTACCTGTGATTACTTGAGGGCACCCACTTACAGTTTCGGGCTACCAGACGTCATCTCTTTTGAATGGAAACCCATGTCTCTCTTCCTCCTGACCAGGGGTTTTCAGGCTGCACAGCCTCCCGCCATACATTATTCATAGTGCTCAGAAAGAAACCAGTTGGGGCCTGCCCTTGGACAGAAGGTCCTGTCCATTTGTTCATTCAAAATCAAGGATTCTCAGACTGTTTAAACTCAGCCCTTTATACCCAAAGACTTGTGTTGTCTCCCAGCCTCCTGAAAAAAAGATAAAACTGGTCGCTCCATCAATCCCCCAGGAGGTCAAGATTCAAAGCCAGCCTTGGGGATTTTTCATTCGTCACCCCCCTAGAGATTCCAGGAACACATAAATGCACATTACCTGTATTGGTATAAAGGCTTATGCATATTCTGCAGCTCATACGGTCTGGTCCAGTTCAATATAATGGCTTTTTGAAGTTTTCATGCTTTCAAAATAAATTACAATAAGGTTCCCAACGATACTGCATATGGTTGCAATATCTGTCACAATGCTGTAACTGTCTCATTTTTTTGGTCATCTTGCTGGTCTTTCCCTTGATAGTGGTGATGTCAGGAGATAATACTTCTAAGAATAATGCTGTAATTCTGCATTTCTAGGCAATAATGATACCTAGAGCTGTGTGGGAACTGAATTTTTCATTTTGGAGGGAGTTTTGTGATTCCAACATTTCTTGCATTCTGGAATAAAATAAAATAAAAAAATTTCTAGCAGACTGAAATTCTAAAAAAAAAAAAAAAAATCATTGGCTGATTGAAACATTTCATTTTGACAAAATCAAAATGTTTCTTTCCAGTTTTGACTTTTTTCTTTTATATTGTATTTTTTTAATTATAAGGTTGTTGTTGTTTTTTTAAAAAAATAATAGAAATATCTTTTTGAAATGGATAATTGGAATGGTCCATTCTGAAAAAGTGAAAAAATGGAAAGTTTTGACCTTATCAAAACACTGTTTTTTAATTTCCATATTAAAAAATGGTCAAATTTGACACATTTTTATGAAATATTTCACTTTGAATGAATCAGCATTTTCTGATGGGACAAATCTTTCATCTGAAATTTTTGGACTAGTTCTAATGACAGCCTTCATTTACATGGTACCTTTCAACCATGCCATGGAGCTATACTTCAAAATGCAGTGCCTTTATTAATGAGGCAACACCACCAATGAAACTCCATTCTTTACTAACTTGGGGAAGCAGCACTTCCTGGAATGATAGCTGACAAGATGATACTGTCATGGGTTGGGTTAAACATAATTGAAACTGTGGGTTGTAATAGTTCTCCTTCAGTATTGATAAATGTAGGATACAATTAAGTTCCTTTATGGAATCAGTTAGCAGCTTCCACCCAAAACATAGGCATATGTCACGGCCCAAAATGAAGGCACATGTGGGCAGAAGGGTTCTGCTTGGTGGAGTAGGGTGTGTCTGTGAAAGAAACAAAAGAAACAGCAGAGAAGCTGAGAGAGAAGGAACAGAAATTCAAGGACAGAGCCAGAACAAACACTGGCATTATGGCCCTGATCAAAGCCTGGAAATGGAGCATTTGAGCTAAGAGCTGGCTGGAAAGATACTTAGAACTGTGAGCAAATAAACAGTCTCCTGCTGTTTGATTCTTGATGTGTTCTGGGAAATAGGACTTTGTAAATTCTTTGTAAATAAATAGGATTGCATCACTTGGTTTATCTATATGAACAATTAGTTTGCAGCAAGCTGGGTGTGACTCTACCCCATGCTACTCTGCCCATTGACTAACTGCCATGTGGATCCTGGTGACGCACATTAACAATTTGTTCATACACTTTAATCCAGTCCTCTTTGAAACCGGACTAGATCAAAGCACATTAATTAACTGCTAATACGCATCAGCAGCGTGCCGACAGACCATTAGGCCACAGCAGGCTAGTGTGGGATAGAGTTGCACCCATGCTTGCTATGGACTAACTGTTGGTAGAAAAGCCCAAAGAAATACCTGATTTCAACATCAGTTTCTTCTCAACCGAAAGAACACACTAGATCTGAAAGTTTGGACAACCACTCAGATCGAAAAAGGAATAACAATACTTTCCTGTTTCTTCGTAGTTTAAACTTCCGGACAAACAGCCGTGTTTACCATAGGTTCACACTTACTCGCAAACTTAAAGATTACTGAATCTTTGTGAAGAACGATGATGCACCAAATTCTAGTCTCCCATCTCTATAAATGTGTAGTTAACTCCACTGATTTCAGTGAGTTATTAGATACTATTTAAATCAATATATGTACTGCATTATCAATATGTCTACTAAAAGTACAGACCATCTTTTCATTTTAGGATTAGTCTTTTTACATTCATATAATTGTCATGGATCCACAGGTCTGGTTCTCTGGAATAGTTCCTGGGAGGACCCGTTCAGTGTGCCCGATCTCCTTTAGGGTCTCACTCTTTCACTAGGGTAAGCCACTTGGCTTCACCACCTTCTTGGACTGAACTTTGGGCCTTCAGCACCCATGTGTCATGTTGTGAGCTCCCTTCAGCAAGTCCACCAGAGTTGGATACCTGAGAGAGAGACTTGTACTCTGAAAGGGAGCAGTGTATCCCCACCTTAAGCATCTGTAGTGACTCTCTGCCAGGATTGTAAAAGCAGTAGGATTTATTAGATGTCTGGAATGCAGCATAGAAAGTCCTTGGTTAGCATAGAGAACAGAAAGCTACAACATGGTCCATTCTGGTTACCTAGAGCCTTAGACAAAATGGTGTCCATCCTTGGCTTCCGCTCTGTCTGCCTGTGAGCTCTTTGTTCAGTTCCTAGTCCAGTCCCACCTGGTCCATCCTCAGACCATTTTTGTCCAGCTGGTCAAACACGGCTGGCTTCGTGTGGAAGGGTTGGCCCTCCATTATCTTAGTTGCTAGGTGGTAAATGTCCTATCACCTGGGCCCCAAACCCAAGATAGTTAGGCACCATTCACACCTTTGGCATAGCCTGCCCAAGAGCAAACAGCCTTTTCTCAGCACCTAATTAACCATGCAGAATATAGTGGATATTGAGGCACACATACAATTCACACAAAATATTTACAGAAAATTCCCACTCCATCACAGTAGTGATCATGTGTGAACAATTAATTTAAACAATTGGACTTAGCTGTTGATACTATTTTTAACTAAGTAGTTAGTTGTGTCACAGAAGCCCCATTTTTTATGTTGTGATAGACATGCCTCTGACATTTTAACCATATTTCATACTTCTTACCATAACAGCATTTCTATTTGTATTTTCTATTTTTCTATTTAAGATTTCTGTCTACATATATTTTATCACTATTGTTTGTTTCCCTCCAGTATTGAGATACAAATATATTCACTTTTATCTCTGCTTTTTGATCATGAGGCCCTTACACCTTCCTCCCTCATGGAGGATTGTTGATTATTGAACAAATTAGTCCTTCTGGGTTGATTTTCATTGCTATTTATTTCCCTCTCCTGAGTGGTGATGTGAAAGGGAGGCCTGTCTCTCCTGCAGTTAACATACATGCCAGATGAAGAGACAGTGGAGGAGATAGGCTTTAAAGATTGCTGGCATTGAAATGGAGAGGCAGCAGATTCATCATTGTCATAGACGTTTACCTAGCCAAGGGGAATCAGGTAGAGGGCAGCCAGCTTCTCAAATAGTAAGAATACCAGGAAAGTGAATCATTGCAATAAAAGCTTTCCAGTATTGAGTACCCCTTAACTCTTACAAGCAATAAGAAGTTCACATACTTAGTAGAAATTCTTTTATTACATTGAATTTGATGGTTCGGCTCTAATGTTTCACTTCAAGGCTAGCAACATATGCATTATCTCTCCGGCTATCAAACCTGCTTTCTCTATATACAAAGCACTCTTCTCACAGAACATGGTCCATGCTTATTTTGTGGAGTTGATTCTTAAATGACAAATCTCTTTTAATTTCATACTTGTTGACCTAGTGGGAACCCAAAATACTGCAAAACTTTTGTTGAGCAAGGCATTTACTTTGACAGTAATGGGAAAAAATGAGATATTCTCATGTGACAATACATTTTTGATGCCTGAAAGGCATTGATTTACAATGGGTATTTACAGCTCTTTTCATGTACCTCACAAACTGTTTACAAGAACAAAAACATCTGCTGAGCTGACCTACAACATTTTAGATTTTTAAAGCAATTAGTCGTGATTCATGGGTCTTGCAAAGGAGGAGGTGATTCAAACATGGCTTTAACTTTTAAGACACCTGTGTTGTTCTACAGTCTGAGGACACCTCTGCACACCACCAGCCATATGCATGAGTTATTTGAGTTGGTTGCCAATAGTCTGAAGGAGCTATTGGAGCAACTGTGGGTAACTAGGGCATAGGGACACCATGGCCATGCCCTGTCCACCAGCCACAGGTGGAGCAGTAGCTGTTTACAGGGGCTTTACACAATCCAGGTGGCCCCATGCACTGCTGTGACCCCATAGAATTCCCAGGCAGCTAAGCTAGGTTTATGACACTTTAAGAATGAGCTAAATATGTTTTAGTAAGATCCCATTGTGTGTGTATAATATATATGTTTGTTGAAACATTTCTGTACAAAAGCTGTGGTAATTTTTCAATGTGTTCCAATTATAATTGATGACTGAGTGTTTTTTGTCTTTGTTTTTAATTCCTCTTAGGGAGAGGCGGCTGTAGTCCTGCTCTAGAAGTCACAGGAATGCTTTCTTTTCCTGTTTAAATATAAAGCTAATCAGCAATAAAACTTGTCTTACATTTACAGAAAGGCCATTAGAACTGGTGTAGTATGTTTTTTCTATTTTTCAATTCCATTTGCTTTTTGCATGACATAGCAGAAGTGCTGTTCTATCACTGAAGATATTTCATAGTTCCCAGGGCTCTTATAGAGATTTCTTTTCAATTTGTTCAAAGCTGAGGCTCTTAAATCTCTCAGATACAAACAGTACAGAGAATTATATTTTATGGGCCAAATTCTGTTCATTGTTGCACTGGTGTAAATCCAGAGTAACTACACTTAAGACCCTGGAGTTACTCCATATTTACAGCATTGTAACTAGCAGAGTACATGTGAATTAAGTAAATACATGTTCTCAGCAATCAGAAACCTGCATCTTTCATATATTTATTTTCAACTCCTAGGCATCTATAGCAACATGCAAAATGTTTCATTCCCCCCCACACACACACTAATGATTAGTTTGTGTTAGTAATATGCATACATTATTATGCTGAGGTTATACATTGTTCTGCTTTGGGCAGTACCCATATAGGCCTAGGCTCCATAGACCATAATGGGAAAGTCAATAAACATGTATTACACTTATATGACAGACTGAACTGTAAGAACTGATATGATGTGTTGGATCAATAATGCATGTTATAACCGAGTTCCTAAATACTGTCACTTGGTAGATAAGAGAGAGACAGTATCTGCTCCCAGGGAACCAATGATACTAAGTGACTTAATAAGAGAGATGGATCAAACTTCTGACAAGCTCTGGTACTGTTGAGTAGATTGAAAATGTTACTAGTGGCCCACATGCCACCTATCAAAGAGACAGGTCAGCTCTTCATTCTAAATACAAGTTGTTTTTCAATGAAGTTGAACAAAATAGAACTACAGAGCAGTTTATTTTTAATTGAGAAGCAACTCTGTGGAGGTATGGACGTATAAGTTTTAGAATTGCTTGAAATATATGAATTGAAATATTTTTTATTTAAAAAAATAACACTTTTTTAGAATACGGAAATTTTCATAAAAACTGTTTTCATTTTTTTTATGTTGACAAAATTGAAAAATAAAAAATTAGTAATGCTTATTCATTTTTTAAAAATTCTCCCCCCATTTTTCAGTGGCCAAAAAAGAGAGAGAAAGAGAGAGAAATTGTGTGTGTCATGAGAGGAGATACTGAGGAAAAGATAAACCCAAAAAATTTAGTACTGAAATTTTCCTATAAAAATGTCCATAAAAAATTTGAATAAAAGGTCATTCCTTTTCCAGACCTGTGGAATGAAAATGACTGAAATTCATCATGATAACGGTACCATTGCTTGATGAGCTGCACTCATGTCATAAGTAATTACACAAACCATACATCTTTTTCACAAAATGTTTTTGAAAGGTTACGCAGGTACATCTGGGCATAGATTATCACTTCATTTCCCACAAGCTTTCCATGAAAGGAAAGTAGAATTCCAGTTTTGAAGTCTTTTAGATTCATTTTGATGGCAGTGTGGTGAGAGTAGAGTTACTCATCCTTAAGGAGTAGCAGCTAATGCTTCATAGAAGACTTTGGAAAAATTATATTGATAAAGCAACTTGCTTGCATATAATTTATATGGGTTTTTTGCTTCTCTTTACTGTACAGCTGAAAATATTTGCATGAAAATGGGATCTTACTTTCTTAAAAGTTCATCTGTGGCTGTTGCTTAGTCCCCATCTGACATGATTATATTACGGAAAGTTTTATAGTAAAATAATTATTATATGCCTTCCTCTACTGTCTAGAACCAGTGTTTGACAGATCACTCCCTTGCAGTGAGCATGGAGGCTCAGGGGGTAGGTTTGTGAGCGTATTAAATGAGTAATGTATTCTATTTGTATTAAAATTCCTTAATGAGTCCCAAGGAGAGATAGGAAAGTAGAATCTTCACTTCAGGTTTTCCACTTCAGGGTTGGTTTCTCCTTTTCTCCTTCCAGTTGCCTTTATCTTAACAGGACACAGATTTAGGTATTTTTACCCTATAATATAATGTGTTAGGGGAGTTTTTTGGAGCTGGGGGAGTCCACTGTGTTTGCTGCTGTATGAGGTTATATTTTGAGTCAGGTGCTTCCTGAGCCCAGTGCTGGGCCAGGAAGGTGCCAGAGGCATCAGAGCTGAAGAGACTCTCTTCCTGTGTCTTATCAGGGCCTCAGAGGTATCTTGCCAGTTAGAATAAATGGAGGAAATAGAGCATATTTGAGTTGAACTCTGTTTCTAGAAGGTACCATTTGATCATCTGATCTAACCTCCTGTATAATATAGACCATAACATTTCATCCACTTACCCCTTTCATTTAACACAGTAACTTGTGCTTGACTAAAGCATATCTTCCTGAAAGGCATCTAGCCTTGACATGAAGACTCCAACACACAGAAAACCCACTACTTCCCTTACTAGTTTGTTCAAAATAATTACAAGTTGTTCATACATATTTTTTGGGTAGAACAAACAACTTAGGTTTGAGCCATCTCAGATGATATATCTATCTAGCAACAGCTTCAACATCACACTCAGCATAACAGCTAATACTCACACAAACTGGATGCACTGTAAAAAGAGCAAAGTAACTGTGACTGGGTGCCTGGATGGGCCACTCTGAGAATGCTACATTCAGGGCAGACTGCAAGGAATAGGACAGACAATCCCCAGAACTGCTGGTTTATTCTATAATAGGCTGCTGAGCTGGAATTGATATGCAAACTAGATACAATCAATTTAGGATTGAATAAGGACTGGGAATGGCTGAGCCATTACAAACATTGAATCTATCTCCCCTTGTAAGTATTCTCACACTTCTTATCAAACTGTCTGTACTGGGCTAGCTTGATTATCACTTCAAAAGTTTTTTTCTCTTACTTAATTGGCCTCTCAGAGTTGGTAAGACAACTCCCACCTGTTCATGCTCTCTGTATGTGTGTATATATATCTCCTCAATATATGATTCACTCTATATGCATCCGAAGAAGTGGGCTGTAGTCCACGAAAGCTTATGCTCTAATAAATTTGTTAGTCTCTAAGGTGCCACAAGTACTCCTGTTCTTATTACCAAGCCAGTAACAAAACAGCTTCTGCAATACCACACTGGTTAACAAGAACCCAAATACAGTCCCCTTTAAGCATTCCAGCCGTTGATTCCCATTTACACAGCCAAGTCTAATATAGTGAGGGGTTATTGAAAACCAGATTCACTATATGTGAGGTTTACCAATCCCAAAGGACAGGACACTTATCCCCAGGGGTCAATATGAATCTCAGATCTTACCCAATAATCATGCTGATGCCAATCCTTTAATAACTAAGACTAAAGGTTTAATAACAGAAGGAAAAAGAAAGAAGAGAGTTAAAAATGGTTAAAAGATCAATATACATACAAATATCTGTAAAATCCTTAGGTCAATTTCACAGCAGAGATGGTCTAAATTGCTGATTTGTAAAAGTCTTTCTGGAATCAGTTTACAGGGTTACAATCCAATAGGCAGTCCAGACGAAGAGTCTGTTCAAGCTTTCCATGCATCCTCCAGGTTATTCCAAATCGTTATTTGGAAGATCTCCGTCTTAGGACTTAGACTTCCCCTGTGCAAAGTTAAAGCAGGTTATGGATCAAAAGGATCAGGAGCTTTCTTTATGGTTCTTCTAGCAGGCTGACAAGAAATTGTTATACCAGGGCCTTACCCCAGGAAGAATATGCCATGCAGATCTTTCCTTTGAAGTTAATCTTCTATGTCCTATGTATAAACAGACAAACAAGTTACATTCATTCACATGAGGCAATGAACAGGTCATTTGTTGTAACAGAGATAGTTAAACCAAAGACAATTCGAAGATAATATTAGTTTCTTGCGGTATCTTACATCTTTGATCTTAAGGTTAACTGGACACAGTTGCAGACATAATTAAGGCAATTAAGACATGTCAAGGCTGCTTCCCCACTCTGAACTTTAGGGTACAAATGTGGGGGCCTGCATGAAAACTTCTAAGCTTAACTACCAGCTTAGATCTGGTCCGCTGCCACCATTCCCAAAGCTAATTCCCTTCCCTGGGAAGCCTTGAGAAACTCTTCACCAATTCCCTGGTGAATACAGATCCAAACCCCTTGGATCTTAAAACAAGGAGAAATTAACCATCCCCCCTCCTTCCTCCCACCAACTCCTGGTGGATCAAGATCCAACCCCCTTGGATCTAAAAACAATGAAAAATCAATCAGGTTCTTAAAAAGAAGGCTTTTAATTAAAGAAAAAGGTAAAAATCATCTCTGTAAAATCAGGATGGAAAATAACTTTACAGGGTAATCAAACTTAAAGAGCTCAGAGGACCCCCCCTCTAGCCTTAGGTTCAAAGTACAGCAAACAGAGATAAAGCTCTAGTAAAAGGTACATTTACAAGTTGAGAAAACAAAGATAAACTAACACGTCTTGCCTGGCTGTTTACTTACAAGTTTGAAATATGAGAGACTTGTTCAGAAAGATTTGGAGAACCTGGATTGATGTCTGGTCCCTCTCAGTCCCAAGAGCGAACGACTTCCCAAACAAAGAGCACAAACAAAAGCCTCCCCCCCCCAAGATTTGAAAGTATCTTGTCCCCTTATTGGTCCTTTGGGTCAGGTGTCAGCCAGGTTACCTGAGCTTCTTAACCATTTACAGGTAAAAGGATTTTGGAGTCTCTGGACAGGAGGGATTTTATAATACTGTACACAGGAGAGCTGTTACCCTTCCCTTTATGGTTATGACAAGACATGACAGAGAATTTCCATCTACAAGCTAATCTACAAGCATTGTTAAATTTCTAACAATAAATAAATAAACACAGATAAATACACTTAGCATTTACCCTTGATTTCTGTTACTACAAATGAATGAGTTGATGATTGCTAGGCTAGTACATCTCTTTGGAATTCACATACAAGAAGATCGTCTTGATTACCATTGCATCTGAAGAAGTGAGGTTCTTACCCACGAAAGCTTATGCTCCCAATACTTTTGTTAGTCTTAAAGGTGCCACAGGACACTTTGTTGTTGATTACCATTGTAATGCCTCATGTTAAGCTGTTATGGGTCACATACAGGTTGGCTGGTCTGTCAGTGTCACAGTAACACTGATTTTTTTATCCCTTCATTTTCACTTTTAAAAAAATAATCCAATGGCCTGCCGCAATTTAGAGAAGATATAAAGCAAGTAAGACACTAATTCCATGAACACAGTAATTCTTAGTTTATGACATCAGCCATGGATTTATACTAAAATAAAGATCATTATGTATGGGATTTTCAAAAGTAATCAGCACTGGACTAGTTCTGATCTTCTAGAAGTCTATGGTTAACTTCAGTTTGAGAACCGTGAGGACAATGCTAAGTGATTTTGAAAATTCCACTTTTTTGGAGGGAGGAGGTCAAAGTTTTATTTATAAAACCGAGGGGGAAAGTACTGGAAATTCTAACACTGACATAAAAGCAAACTGCCGAGTGAAATGTATTAATTAGCAGAAAATTATTTTGTGATCATTTGGTTTTTAATATGTTTAAGACTACTGCATGGGGAAGAGGAGGGACTGACAAGGACTGGTATTTGTTTCAAGTTATGAAAACAGTTTTTTGCCTCATGCTCCAAAAGTATCTCCCAAAGCTGGAGCATTTTACCTACTTATGGAGATCAGAATATTTCATGGGGAGAATAGAATGCTGACCCTACACCATGGGGATGGATCATGGGGATTAATTACATTCATTTACAAGTTGAAACTAGGAAACTAAACAACTAAATTTTCTTCAAGATGCCTGCATTATTAATACTGTGTGTAACTAGGCTGTGCGGTATATTGTTAACCCGAAAAGCAATAGTATTGAAGGTCCTTTTGTACATCTGGGTGTATCATGTACTCTAAAGTATAAGTCTTTTTCTCATGTGCCAGACTTTTGCTATCAAAGCATATTACAAAGCTCAACGTTATACACAAGGCTTCTCCTAATAATGGTAATTGTAGGATGATCTGAATGTGTGTTTTTAAAGGGGACTGAACTAAAATATGCATGCAAGAAGAAAATGGTCTAATGAAGGGAGATGGACATAACATGACCTATCAAATAGAATTTGATCAAATAGCATTTGAGATCAAACATGCTGTATGTAGAAACAACAATAATGGACACAAGTAGATAGCTAGGTAGATTAAAATACATAAAAAATCAGAAAAAGAAACTTGGAAGACCAGATTTTCAAAAGGCCTCCAAAATGCTCCCACAAAACTTGCTGTCGTACTCATTCGCACATGAATAACCTTGTATTTGGATGCATATATACCTATTCTGCGTTCTTAAATCCCTGTAGGACTGTAAATCTATCTCCAGTTGCCAGTGTCCTGTTTTGGCATCACTTGTGGCTATCAAGTAGACAAGGTATCAGATTGGAAGTGAAGGAACATATCCCTGGAGGTTAAAGAAGTCATTCCCTAATCTGTAATATAGTAAGAACATTTCATGGCATGGCTAGAGTATAAGACTTTTTCTCGTGTGCCAGATTTCCCTTCTTCTAGCATGGTGCAAAATCATTTTAGTCAAAAAAGAATCCAAAATGAGTATTTGTGGATTAACTTTTAGAAAAGATGCATCATAGCAAAGATGGTAGGAAGTGATCTTATTCAAGAAAATTGTTTGGTGGTGATATCTATGGATTTTTCTCTCTCTTGCAGGCAGAAACTGCCTTTCCATACTAATGAAGACAAATTCTCTGCTAGGGTAAATGAAATTAATTGAACTGTGCCCATTTACACCAACAGAGAATCTTGCCCCTAAATTCTGCGGAGAAGTCTTTTAGTGCATAGGACACTTATTCAGTGTAGTCTAAACATAAATTCATGTGCACTCCCCCTTTCAGTATATAGAATAACGTAGTATAATGATAGTTGTTATATTCCCGAAAGATCCTAAACATTCAGACTGGAACTGAGGGAGGATTGTGAGAAAGAAAATAAAAAACCCAAACTTCACTACCCCTCTTATAGTCGAATATTCTTGGAGTCCTAGGTGAGCTAGAGAGTCTCAATCCATTTAATAAAGCCCCTAACTGTGGCACTCATCTTAGCACCTTTACATGCTTTTAAGAATCTTACTCATGGTGATAATGTAGACTATGGGAAACTGTTCTCCTCTGGATGAATGTACTGTGCTCACTAACTTCAACAGTATCCATTAGCACTAATGGGAGAGTTGTCTGCAGCTTCACCCCATGCATGCAGAGAAAAGAAGAAACCCTTTAGTCTATGCTATCCCTAAGGGCAAGTTTCTTAATTCTCTTCCTGAATAAATATTTCATGGGAGCATAGAATGCTGACCCTGCACCACGAGGATAGATCATGGGGATTAATGACGTTCATTTACAAGTTGAACACCTAGGAAACTAAAGAGCTAAATTTTGTTCAGGACCCTGCATTATTAATACTGTGTGTAAATAGACTGTGTGGTGTATGGGTTTTTTAAACCCAAAAGGTGATAGAATTGAAGGTCCCTTTGTACATCCGGGTGTATAGGAAATACAGTTCTAGATTCAGGTTGTGAATAGGAAAAAGCCCAGAGTCACTTAAAAGTGCACCTATGGGAGCCCAAACTACACATCACACAACTGCCTAAGTGCTGGTTGGTGCTAAAGAACAGGGCAAGCAGGAGATTGTCACACAGTTTATTGTACATCCAGTTTTTCAGACTCAGAAGGTTCAGATTGTTCACAAAGGACCTGGTCCAAGTTCACTGAAGTCAATAAAAATCTTTCCACGGGAGCACTTGGGAATTGGATGAGGCTGGTACATTTTAGATAAGCATGTGAACTTTTGGATACATATCTGAACTGAACCTGGACACCAAATCTTTTGAGGCTCACTCTTCCCTAGTCCTGGATTTAGCTCTTGCCAAACCCAGGCTGACCAAAGCTGAGTGTTTTACTGTTAAAGCAGCAAACCGAACCATCTCTGAAGACCAACTACCTTATATGGAGTGCTCATAAGCATCCTCCTCTGTCCAGCTAAAGGAAAAGCATTCCCTAGTGACCAAGTGAACCCTCAACCAGAAGGACTGTCATTGTGAAACATCCCCTTTCAAGAAAGTGGGAATGAAGCCGGGAAATTGTAAAACTGGATATGTCATTTTTTTAGATCTTATTAGGACTGGATTTTTTCATTTAAACCACTGTAATTTGTTGCCATGACCACCCTTTTTGATGCCTTTAGCAGAGGTGCCAGCATTAAAGCTTCCCCAGTGTGTTCTGCATGTTAACTTCTGACCTAATTACCAAAGAGGAAAGAAAGGTATAGTTTTTAAGATATACAGACATCTACAGAGACCTCTGGAATAATACAAACTCAATTTGAAATGAGTGGGACTTTCTGTGCTATTATTTTAAAAGAGTCTGGTGGCACCTTGTTGTTTTTGTAGATACAGACTAACACGGCTACCCCCTGATATTTTAAACGGGTTATTCACAAGTTGTTTACTAGCTTTCGATGAAGTTGGTGCTATACAGAGCAGTCTGATAAATAGAATGTTTGTAGCTTTTATGTTTATGATGCTTGGTTATGATGTTTGGTTTATATCCATATCGTTTTGCTGCAGATAATGATCTCACAAGTTACTCATCCATACCCAATTCTTCAATGAAATTAATGTGGCTGGATAATAAAAGATTCCATTACAGGCAAACTAGGTTCTCAAACTATGTAAAGCTTTGGCTACTGTGCTCATCTGTAGTTACTCTCTGCTCTGTTAGTGTGAGTCTTTCCAAAATACCTATAGGTAACCTAACAGACAAGGTGAGTGAGGTAATATCTTTTATTGGACCAACTTTTGTTGGTGAGAGAGATAAGCTTTCGAGTTTACACAGAGCTCTTCTTCAGGTCTGGGAAACTAACTGAATGTGTCACTGTTAAATACAAGGTTTGAACAGATTGTTTAGGATAAGTAGTTAACTCATATTTCAGTAGACCATAGAATCAGATATTCATGACATGACTAGATTTCACTCTGTAGCTGAAATAATATAGGCCTTGTGGTAACAATACTACCATCTTTACAAGCTGCAGTGTCTATATCTTCTCAAACTTTAGAGAATTCAAAAGGAATTACTCATTTTGTGGCCCAAGAACAAAGTGCCTGGAAAATAGAACTATTTCTGTACATCTCTTATTTTAATAATTTGATCAGCAATCACACTTGCTCAAATGCCAGGTGTAATTTTTGGACTCCCACAACCAAAGACACACAAACAACTACTTGTGGCCAGAGAACTTTTAAAGTGGGAAATATGCCAATTATATATACATTAATTTCTCAGCTATAGCCAGGGCTCATAAAAGGGACTTTGGAATAGTTTATGTTGCCACCTTGCAGTCCTCCTGCAGGATTTGGCCCTTACTTTGTTGCTATACAAAGAATAGAGGAAATGTCCTGCTTCTTCTTCTTGTTTTTTTAAAGCATAATTTGATGGCAGCTCTCTGACATCTCTAGTATCACCAAAACAATCGCCTCTGTGCTCTGCCAGCCCTTTGCCTTTCAGGCTGACTGCGTCCCAGTCCCCAAGTCCCTTCTAAGCATTCCCCTGTAGTAGCCAGACCCTTATCCACTGAACACTCACAGAAAATATATGGTTTGCTATCCCCAGGGAGACAGTGCACACACGATCTTGTTTGATTCTACTCAGGATCAGCTTCTTCTACAATATGGCAGCAGGATTATTATCAAAGATCAAGATTCAAGAGATAGTGAGTAAGGATAAAGGAAACAGAAGGGTTACATATAAAACAAAATCAATACATGCGTTCTAGAGGCTAAACTTAGCAGGCTAACCTCCTGTCTAGAGCAATCTTACCTCACCCAAAGCATTTACAACCAAGGCTGGTTGTGATCCTGTTTCCGTTAATGTAAACATCCTTTCCGTTCATTTCCTAGGCCTGGTCTACACTGCGGTGGTGGGGGAGGGGGGTGTCAATGTAAGATATGCAACTTCAGCTACGGGAATACTGTAGCTGAAGTCGACATATCTTATTCCAACTTACCCCCATCCTCACGGCGCGGGATCGACGGCTGCGGCTCCCACGTCAATTCCGCTACTGCCTGCTCGCTCCGGTGGAGTTCCGGAGTCAACGGGGAGCGCGTTCGGGGATTGATATATCGCATCTTAACGAGATGCGATATATCGATCGCTACCCGCCGATACGGCAGGTAGTCTGGATGTACCTCTAGTTGCAGGTTTAGAGGGTACTTTCCTTGTCCTGCAATTATAGCCCAGTAAACTTTTGAAGTGCCCTCCCAGATAAGGCTCCTTTCCCCCTTGGTGTTCTTCTCTTCCTGTTAAATTTCACAACCCTTCATCCGCATTTAGCTTAGACTGGTGATTGTCAATGAGACAATACTCGATTTACTTTTCAATAGATAAACATCTCTGGTCTGGCAGGAAATTGGTTTTTCCTCTCTGCTGGGGATTTATACCTTGATACAAATTATAAGAATATAACTCCTTACACAGTAGCAGTATATATATTTTATGACAATATTCATAACCAGAGTGATGCCAGCTTTCCTTTCATACATTACATGACATTCTTTGGTGTGCCAGAATGTACATACCAGAATCAGGAGATACCTGTAACCTCTATGCACCCCCTCTGTGTCCCTTTGCCAGTTAGCATTAAGAGGTTTTGGGGTCACATTATCGTAAACCTTACAGTCCTATTAATCCAGACATTGTAAAAGAGTTAACCTGGAGGGACGTAATGTGCAAGCACTCAGTGTTAGCATCCTGCAGGAAGGCGACTCACTGTGCCATTTGCTGAACTGCCTGCACTCAGTGCAGAGTCGTAGGGCTTGTCTACACTTGAAAGTTAAATCAGATCAAGGTACGGTGTGAATTTAAAATGCAATAGCTATTCCTGAATGACCCCATTTGTGAATATTCTTATTTTGGATTAAGAGTGTCTTGTTCCTTTTTAGATTAATCTGTTAAACCAGAAAAATACACTATTCCTGAATAGACATTTTGAAATAATTCCTGGTGTAGACAAGCCCTGTACTGATATTAAAGAATCATGAAGGTTCATCGTGGGATTTTAGCAGTGATTCCCATTGAAATCAAGGTGAGTCAGATAAGCAAAAATCCATTTCTGCTCTCATGACATTTAGGGGACATACTGCTATATTTTAATTAAAAAATCATCCAGCCCGGCTATCATTTGAGGCAAGCTGGGTGCTCAGCTTTGCCCTTGCAATCTGTTATTTTAACTATGCTACCTTTGTAGTCTTTCAAGTTTTCCATTGTCACTAGGTTTAAGGAAGATATGAAAGAGTTGTATGCGAATGACAGGGAGATTAATGGACCTAGGAGCCCAGGGGAAATCTCTAGCTGTTTTACTTCAAGGGCTTAAAACTCATTTTGTGCTCATCTTCAGAAAAGGAGCTGATGGTGTCCAGTTTAGATCACGTTTTCTTTGTGATATCTACCACTTAAAAAAACTATTAGAAAAAGCATTTGCTCTGCACTAGTAACTGCTATGTAAAACAAAGCAGTTAGCATTCAGTATTCTGATTGAGAGCAAGCTGGCTTTATTTTTGATAGGCATGTTTCCTATGCTTACAAAATTGATCACTTTATAAATGGTCAGGGGGTTAAAAAAATAACAGTCCTCAAGAATTCTTATAAAACTACTCAGTTCATCTCCACCTCTCTGATTATGCAACAAACTAAAACTTGACCCCACCATCTCTCACCTTGGATGCTTGAACTTCAATTCATATGTGCACAAAAACACACACAAATGATTGGTATCATAGCTCCTTTGATCTCTAATATGTAACTCTATATTTAGAATAAGAAATAGTGTCAATAGTATCTTTTGTGGCCAGATCAAGAGTTCAATGGCTTCAATGGAGTGATGCTGATTTACACAAGCAGGACATTTGGTCCTTACTTTTTAAAGGCAACCTTTGTATATTCTTCTCTGCTTACATACCAGCTAAATGCGTGCTAATGGGCAGGTCCTGTACCACTGAAGTCATGAGAATTTTTCTGTATAGTCTGATACCACAGTCTGATGCAGTAGTTCTCAACCTAGTTACCATTGTGGGCCTCATATGTGGCCCATAGTCTGTTATGTGGGCCGCATCGTACACTACCTCTATGGCCCTGAGGATGTTACGTGGGCTGCAACTCTGTGCTAATTGGGTTACAAGTGGCCCACAGGCCGCAAGTTGAGAACCACTGCTCTGATGTATGAAGCAAAATCAATAAAGCCTGGTTTTAGGGTTAAGTTTACAGTTGAATAAATAACCTATTTTTATGAATTATTTTTTTCTGTTCAGAGAATATCCATAAACAGAGCCCGAATTCCTCAAATATACCCATTATTTGAAATTATTCAACAATTTCTGGTGTATTGGAATAGTTCTCTGAGTATTTGATATTTATGACATGCTACTCATTTGTGATTGGCCAGATAAGTCACTGTGTATCGTTTCCCTGATTGGCTGAGCACATAGGTACTTCTCCTGCAAATATCATGTAGATAAGCACAAACAAGATTTTGAAATGTGTTTTCGTGAATGCTTGAATGTTCACAAAAGGTGACTGTAGGGGGTGAAACATGGCTAAAGTGAATTAATTTTAAAATTTGAATGAATATTTTCTGAAAAGATTTTGCACTATTCACCCAGCACTTCATATGAATCTGAGCTAGCAGACAAAATCTGCTTTGAATGCTTAACCTAAACAAATTTAATCTACAGGTAATTGATGATGAATAAATAAGGGACCTTTATGATGATATATTGACAGTTACCTTTCTGAGCATAACCATGCTGTAACCTCTCTGGTTTGTTCTTTTGTTTCTCATTGATCTACTATCTCACCTTTATCTGTTTAGGTATTTTTCCCCTGCTGCATTCTGCAAGAATGCTGCTGAATGCTGATGTGTTACAGAGACAAAACTTGGTATGTCTCCAAGCTGCATTTTTTAAACTACTTCTTCACTATCCCCTAGGAAATGTTTAGGATCGTGGATGTATTGAGCTACACAGCTCCTGGCAGGAGTTGCTGTTACCTGCATGTGTCAAAATAGCTTTGATCTTAAAGTGGCAGTTAAAGGGATCCAAACTATGCACTTTATCTCTTTCTGTGATGCTCAACCTTTGGCTTACTCACACGTTCTTTTTATTGGCCAAATTCTATCCTGGACATAGAGGCCAGATGTTCAGCTGTTGTGAACTTAATAGATCCACATCAGTTTACTCCATCTGAAGATTTGGCCCACCATGTACAATCCCCATTTGCGGAAATGGTCAGTGTGGAATTTTCCCCTAAAATACAGGGCCAAATTCTTCTCTTATCTACAAGACATCTAAGAATATAGGGCCTAATTTAACTCCATGGGATGGTATCCATGTTATTCAGGAAACAAGAGCATGAGGCAGGCGGCTTGTAGAGAATGATATAACTGTGGTAGCATAGTTAATTTCAATGCTAGAGGCAGCAACATTTTATTTTATGGCATGGTGGCATGATTTTATATGGGTTATTTTAGGCTTCCTCTTTACTGGTTGCCACCAGAACTGGCGAGCTGAAATTTTCTAAAATGTTGTTGACGTGTGTATGTAGTAGGAAAATAGGGATGTTAAGCAAAACAGCACAAATGTGAATTTACTGGCCAAAGCTTGTGGGTGTTAAAAAGAATCTAAATAATTGGTAAGTAGATTCTGAAACTCTATCACTGATTTTTTTGCTTTCTAAATCACAGTTATGATTTGGACCAGTAACTTAATTACTGTCACTGCTGTGGACTGATTGAAAGACAGAGGAAGTTATCGTGGAGGATGTGAATACTTTACGTACTTTTCTGTGTGCCAGTTAAGCTTATGTGGGGAAATGATTAATTTAGATGGGTGCTTGAAAGTAAGCAAAGCTACTGCTGCAGCTTTACTCATAAGAGGATTCAAAGCAAGAACAGAGGATTATTTTTTGCATTTTAGACAGATTGTCAACTGAAGATTGATTATGTGTGTGTGTCAAATGTGAATGGAATTATATGTGGAATTTTCATTTACTGGTTTGTTTCTTAAGCTATAACCAGGGGGAAGAGCATTCTATCAGAACCTCAACAAAATATTTATTTGAAACCTGAAATAAAATGAAATACAGATATACTTATCAGAAGAGTGTGAAGCATGATTTCTTTTGTTATTGGCTTGGAGAAATATGTATAACCATGAAAATATATTTTAAAAAATCTTTAGTACACTGACTTTTGGTTGCTATAATTACTTTTTTAAAAACATGCTGAGGATAGCTTGATCCAGACTGTTCATAAAATCAGTTGAGTGGGTTGTAGTTCCACGGTTGATTGTGAAATCTGCTTACTCTGTCTGACTTTATCAAACAAATAATAGACAGATGGAAAGTTAGGAAAATATTCAACCTATCTATCAGATAAGAACTCATAACAGTAAACAGAGTGTTAATGACAGTGTGTTTTCTAAGAAACAATGTAGTGGCTTCCCAAGCCCGAAGTTATCTGTAGTCATAGAGACTTCACTATTCTCCAGACTCTATCCAGATATTTCAGCTACCCTCTGAGATTTCTTTCCACATAGATGGGAAATGTAGATGCCGGCTTTGGAAAGCTTTTAAAATAGGCACTTTCCTTCTCTCTTACCAAATAAAGAAAACACAAAGTGTGTGTGTGTGTGTGTATGTGACAGAGAGAGAGAGAGAGAGTCCTGTGGGACCCATGAGTTTGTTACAGTGTTAAAGTGGCAGCATTATAATTA
Source organism: Trachemys scripta elegans (assembly GCF_013100865.1). Lineage (NCBI taxonomy): Eukaryota > Metazoa > Chordata > Testudines > Emydidae > Trachemys > Trachemys scripta. The sequence continues at coordinate 84,284,655 of NC_048306.1, forward strand.
TCTCAGTAAAGCTCCTGGCTTTACTAAGGGGGGGGGAAGAAAACAGACTCCTGCTGTCTGATGGGAATAAATTGTCCAAAGCCCTTGGACATCTATTAGAACAGACCTCCAAATGTTATATCACAGTGAAACTTTAATTACATATGAATAAATTTTAATCTTGGGATTGCATATATGTATGGTAAATGAGAGCAGAATTTGTTCATTTTAAAAGTCAGTAACAAACAAGCAAAAAGAAAAGATTAAACGATGTTCCTTCCTCCACAGTATAATGTTGAGCTGATTAGAAGGAATTGTTTCCATCTGAGGTAGGGTTTTGTGGAGGTTTTTCTTCAAACTTAAATGAGGCCAGTAGAAATGTTCTGATTTATTTTTATTGTCATGGCCTCTGAATGGTCTAGAAAGTTCAGATTCAAATATGATCTTGTGTTTAGGATACTGGTCTGGGACTCAGGAAACCTTAGTTTTTTTCCTGGCTCTGAAACAGGCTTCCATTGTGACATTGGGCAAGTCAGCTAGGCCAGCTCCACACTTAAAAGTTTTGCCAGCATCAATTAGGGGTGTGACTATTTACTTAGCAGTATGGCACTATGAAGCCCTAAACTATGCGCACTTTACAGGCAAAAAGGGGCTTTTTGCTCAGATAGCTTATTCTGATTTGATTAGGTGAAATAAGCTACACTGGCAAAAAACACTTTTTAGCAGTGGAACTGTACTGACACTGGGAGGGTATTGCTGATAGAGCTATGCCATCAAAGTATTTTAAGTGTAAAAAAGGCCATCTATAAAATGGGCATAGTAATACTTCCCGTCATCACCAAGGTCTTGTAGGATAAATTCGTTTATACGTCTGAGGTGCTCACACACTACAGTAATAGGAGACATAAAATGCCAATAAACTAACAAGTAGCAAATCATTTCTTCTATTGAAAGACATTCAAAGGCAGAAGAGTCTGAATCAATTCACTTACAGGTCTGCATCCAAGCTTCTTTAGACACTTCTCTGCCAGCATACACAAACAGGACTCCCTGTCAGCCTACTCACTTCTAGTCTACTACTAAATGCTTCCAGACAAATGTGATTCCAACTGGCCCTGAGATTATCAACACACACAACAGCTTGGCTATCCTTTGTTCTGTGGGCCTGATTCTCCTCGCACTCGCTGATGTAGGTAAAGGCAATGAAGTTATATCATTGTGTAAGTGGTGTGAATGACAGGTGAAGAAGGCATAATATATGTCAGTTATGTTAAGGGCTTGTTAGCTGAGCCAACTTGTTTCATAGTTGGAACTATTCTAACTTTTTTGTTCAGAGTTTCCTTTCCATCTTGTAGAGAATTTTACTTTGCTACATATTAATATTTTTCAGCTTTTGCCATAAAATTATAATTAATATTAAAGCCTCTTAAACCTTAGCTCTGATTACTGGGCTGTCCTAGACAATTATGCGCTATGTGAATGTGACTTCACCACAAATCTGCACATTTCACGGTCCTTTCTTCCTTATACTAGGTGTTTTTGATCGATAGCTTTAAAAATGCCAGTGGTTATTAGACCATTATATCATATATTATCTTAACCTCAGCTGCTATAGCAACACAGACGAAATAAATCTTACGCTACATTCTAAAACACATTTTTTCCCTTAAAGCTCTGATTAAGAATATGTCCTCATTGTTCTAAAGAGTTGATTTATTTGCCTTTCTTAGCTGGATTATTTTAAATTCCTAATATTCAAAGTAAATATTCAAATATAAGCCCTATTTACTGTAGATCTTAAAATCAGTTCTTAAATCTTTGTTTACAATAGTGAAAAGTGATGCAGAAAAAGACATTTACAGTTCATCTTTGGATAATACTCTTACAAATCTATTTGAAGTGAAAATACAATGTACTAACATGCATGTTGTATTGCCTCAGGTGTCCAAGAATGAATTATAGGATTTTAGACTTATTTATTTTCCATAGAAGCTTAAGAATGTGCAAGAATAAGTAAAAAAGTGTTTACTTGGTTCCTTTTTTAAACTTCTGCCAGAATATGAAAGTAGGTCACTGCGGCACTTTATGGGCCTTATACAGCAGAAAGCAGTTGCACAGTAACTAAAGTTCTGCAGGCTTTCTGAACTATACAGACAGAGAGGAAGTTTGCTGTTCTTAAGGGATATCAAGACTTGAGGGAGTGGCCACTTCATCCTGGTTTAACAATTACACATTCTCCAAAATTCTTCTTTCTGATAAATAATGTCTACATTAGAAGCTATGAGGAAAAAGTTTCTCACTGGCACTAAAACTACTTAAAGTAAGCATCTGTATAACTGTTTGTGGGATTGGAACTCGAGTCCTTTAACTTTTTTCTTCAGCAAAATTCTGATTACTAGGGTTGAAAGGAATGAGGATCTGGCCGTTGCTTTGCATGAAGAGGTTGGTGTATGTGGACAAAAGAGATTGATACATACACTTTGTCTCTTCGTTTTATATACAAACTTTTAATGTTTAGATTGTATCCTAAAAAAATCATATTGTTAATCCTCCCCAAATGCTTAGTCCAGCCCTGTGAATAGTGATGTTATAATGTAGACAGGAATCAGTTACATTTGGGGTTGGGGAACTAGCAAAATATTGTTTCTCAGATCTGCCCAGAAATGCTAATATTACTGTGCCAACATACAGTAATTTGTGTATTTTTATCCATACTTTTCATTGATAACACTAAAGGAATCTACTTAAAGTAAGAAAACTAAAAGTAACTATATGCTGCCAATGGTATCAATTTACTTTAGACAGATCAATGCTGTAAGACTTCACCTTGAACTACTAACATTTACGGACATCATTAATGAGAAATTGTAATTCATCTTTTAAAGCAATGTTCTACATGTTCAAGTATTAATCTGATATGCTGAGACAAAATGACTAATTAAAATGCATAGATTGTGCTTTGGTATCATGGGTGATTCTTTAACGTTTTTTAAAAAAAAATCCAATATACAGACTCTCCAAAGTTTACTAAGGTAATTGAAAAAGAAATTAGCAGACAAGATAACAACATATTCTCATTAATAGACACACAGGACTCAATTCTACAAGTGATTGAGTAACCTCTGTAGGTGTCCAGCACCTTGCAAAATTGATCCTTAAAAAGGGAGCAGAAGGAGAATCAAAATCGGAGATGGAATTAAATATTAGAGCTGTGTGAAATATTCACATGAAACCTCAAATAGTTTAGAACTCAGACACCGGTTAATGAATTCACAAAGCACCACAGCACGTGTTCATAAAGAGCCAGGGGAAGAGGGAAGGTAATGAACCTCCATCACTCCAGCCACCACAAATCTTCCTTACTTCTGATATCTTCAGAAGCGTGCCTGGGGATTGCTGGGAAGATGGTAGAATGGGGCCAACTGTGGAAGAGTTCCTTCTGGAGGTCTGAATTCATCAACTTAGAATCTCTAAGTAACCTGCAGAAATTGTTTCCAGCCACTGCAAACCAAAGTAAATAGTTCAGTTTACAAATCCCTTTGTAACCCTAATCTGTGGAGTTTTCAGAGCCCCAGTAAATATGTGACTGGACTAAAGAACAGAAAATGATCAGTTATTGAATACTAAAGGTATTACCTTAGGGACTGATACTGCATTTCTTTTACACACAAAACCACAATTGAAATCTATGAACATCTACCCATAATCACAAAAGTTCTCATCCAGAAACTCCATGAAGATTATGAGTGCAGATAGAATTTAGATTCAGACCTTTAATGAGACAAGTTAAAAAATAATTATAATAAAACCCTTAATGTATACAACTAGCTAAGAAAAAAAGAAAGATCTAGTTTAGTCACAAAAAACCCCCAAAGAATTGAGTCACAAGGAGTTTCCCTAAATAAAAGATGAAGAACTGACCAGAGGTGAAACACTGGAAGGAACATTCCAAACATATATAACTGTGCAGTGATTTGTGGGAAGTTTATATGAGCCTGCAATTCTAGGAAACAATTACAGGAGATGTTAAAGATGCACTGTAACTTTAAAACTTGTGCGTCATGTGGAAGTTTAATGGGCACTTTAACAATTAATGTAGCTGATGATAAATGTAAAATCAAAAGGCTTTCACCAGGGGCAGGAAAACTGGCAGATAAACTACATAATTTCTCTACTAATCCCATTCAGAGTGACTTGAAAATGTTCCCATCAGATATAGAGCCACTTGAAATCTGCCATCTTGAAAAGGGGAAAAAAAGGGCTAGATTTTGTCGCATTTAAAAAAGAAGACAAGCACCATACTCCACAAGCAGTTCCAATACAGGAAAGTACTTAAGCATTTGTTTAAATCCCAGTTAGGTCAATGATGCTACTCAGTATGAGCAAAGAAGGCAGAATGTATGCCACTTTATAAATAAATAATAAAAGCGATACCTTTTCCCATTGTACCAATTTATGAAACACACTATAGCAAGTGGTACCAAAGGTAATTTGTTCACGTTCTGAAACTGAAAGCGTGGAAATTCACCCAGCTGCTTTATCCTGCTTGATTTGTATTTTTTTCAGGGATTAGTTGTGCTCATGCTCACATGTAAAGTGCCATGGAAGGTAGTCATGCTATATCAGATGATGCTGTTGAAGAAAATTTTCAGATTTAGGCCATGATATATTAGAAAAAGTAAATTAATTTGAGGTTAAAATCAGTTTGATCTGGCTGTAGTTTTAAGATAGATCCCTATATTTTTATTGGGTTGGGATTGTTTAGAAGGAATTTGATAGAGAGGATAGGGATTGAGAAAAAAGAAATGTCCCCCATAAATCATGGCAAAGGTAAAGGAGGAATAATGGGGAAAGGGATGATGGACCATTAAAAATGAGGGAGAAGGGACTGGGTATTTTTTCATTTAACAAAGCTATCAAAATAACCTTTGAAAAAAGAGCAAATGTCAAGCAAAAAGCATCCTCCACACCATCTATAATGACAAGTTCTTGATCCATAGCTATGTATTTTCTTGGAAATAATTGTTATGAGTCAAGTTGTGGTCAGGTCAGATTTTGTGTATTCTATGCATCTCTGCAAGTTCAAGAAATATTTCAGTCCCTGTGACCATTTGATCCTTGGTATCATGCTGAGAATGCTAATTATTATATGGATACTTGTCCGCTAGCAATTGAACTGACACCATCAATTAATATAATGTAGGCTACTAAACAAATGTCAGTCAGAATGACTTGCAGACAGACTGCTGGAAGGATCAATGCTCTGAAAGAGTATATATCTCCTTTGTCCTCTCTTGTAGTGTTCAAGGCACAAAGTTGCTGTGATATAGCAGAAGTGACTCTACAAGGAAACAAATAACACAAAAGCTCTAACTTTGCCAATTTAATTGCTTTTTTTGGTATTCCTAGGAACATGTTTGAATTTAATTTTGTAAGTTCAGAAGCATTTGCAAATGATTATCTCCAGTGTCTTGGTATTGCATTGCAGATTTGTCTGTATGACTGTGTTCTCAGTCTCTCTTGAATCAGATCATTACTGTTTAGAGTTGAAGTCTCATTAGCCCTCATAATACAATATAAAAGGGGGACTGTCTGAAATGATACAATTAGAGATGTGCAAAACTACTTGAGGAAATGCAGATACCTGAGAAGCCATTAATAAGGTCATTACAAAAATCCTAGCTAAAATTATCTGGAAATAAGTATGAAGTTGTTGAAAATCACTTAAAAATCAAATTAAAGGTTATGTCTGAAATACAATTTGAAAATAGCCAGGGAATATTATTCCTCAGTACAGATTGCTGCGAAGTAAAAGCATAGAGACTCAACATACTTAGCCTTAGAGCCAAATCCTGAGCTCCTGTGCAAAACCCTGGGAAAGCTGTGTGTAAGGAACCTGTGTGGCTATTATGGAGGATGAAAACATTTCTCCTCTCTTCCCCATGCCTGGAGCTAGAAACCATGTTCCAGGATAGGGAGGCCATGTTTCCTACTCCTGTATATAGGGAAAATTAGTGAACATGACCCATGGTATTGTCTCTATGGGGTTCTGAGTCAATGTATCTGTGCTGTGTGTGGATCCATTGTCCTGGCCCAACACCCCGCTGCATTGTCCCATTTAGAAAGCCACCAATAAACAATAGGCTGTGAAGTGCAGGTGGTTGCTAAGTACCCCATAGCATCTCTCCATGACATGGCTATGCTGCTGTATTTTGGATCTATAGCATGTGTGGAAGGACGGAGAGGAATTAACCCTTATTTATGAACTTTTATCACAGCATCAAAAACCTTATTCATGTGAACATTTTCCATTTTTCTTTAACATTTGCATGGAACATCAGTTACCTAGGGGCTAGTTGGTAAATGTATTTTAAAATGTAAATTTTGTAAAACACAACTACTGCTATAGAGGGCCTCATGATTTTGGCATTCATCTGTTGCAGACTGTCTAGTCAAATACATTTTATATAAAACCTAGTATAGGACCCAGTCCATCTCCCATTGACTTCAGAGGAATTGGATTGGGCTCACAGAGCAATTATGTTAACATGAGTGCAATGACTAAATTTTCAGAGCTTAAAATCTCTACTGTTTAAAGAACTATATAGCTGATTTTCTATCATAAAATACTTTTAAGAAGAGGTTGGTTTTGCTATCTCTCAATTTCTCACCAGAGTTGACTAGAAAATGAGAAATAAAAGGTGTATCAAAGGATGGCATACATACTTTTCCCAGTTATTGTGTGTAACAATTTCTGAAGAACTACTGCATAATTCCATTAAAAATTCTACCCTTCTCATCTGATTCTTTTAATAGTTCTGAGCTCTTCCAGTTTCAAGAACCAGCAAATATAACGTTGGGATAACCTTTCCTGTTGTGAATAAAATAACGACTGAATTTCACACAGACCAATGAAAGCTGCCCTTGAATAGGGCCTGTGATATAATCCACCCAGGGAAAAATTGACCCCTGTGTTCACAGAACCTATATACAGCCTATATATCACTTAGGGCCAACTGAAAGTCCCATGCTGCAAATATTTCTTAACTCTAAACATGTGAGAAATCCCACTGAGTTCAAAATAGGACTTAAGTGGAACTTTAAGGGGTACATAAGACTTGTGTAGTGAATTTACCTGATAATTTTACATGTGGATCAACTTAGGTAGGTAGAGTTTCATCAGCAAACCAGGAAATTAAAAGGGCAAATCTGTTAATTGAGCATCCAATGTTCTAGTTCACAAATATGCCCATTTCCATTCACAAATGTGGGTTTTACATGTGTGTGCCAATTTACAGATTCTACTGAAAGGTTTGCTCAGGTTTTAGATCTATACGTGATTACTTGCTCAATAGACCAAGAAGTGAGTACATAGTGAAAACGCATTCAGTAGTTTAAAAAAGTAAGGCGCCTCAGTTTAAGGTATCATCAATTAGTGGCATACATAGATTTTTGAATCCAAAGGCTGTTACTAGGGAGTGAGTTTGGGAAGATTTAATAATGATTGGCCTTCTGATGCCTTTTTCACCTTTAAATAAGGGCAGGATTTAAGTAAAAATTAATGTTTTATTTAATTGCAAGTCCTCTAGGGCCCCTGCTGGGACACGTTAATATTTCATTACATAAATCATATACCTTCAGCTATATCCAAGATAATTCCTCAGCTTTCTATTTTTTAAATTATAAAAAGATGGTTTATTATGACTAAGATAAGTACCACTCTGATAATTTTCAGATTTTTGTCTTGTAGGTTTTCTTAACAGAGGCGATATTTAGCCTAAAAAAAAATGACCAACCATCAAAAAAACCCTTTTGGTTGATTAAAACTTAATGTTGTTTTTAAGCAAATAGCGAAATGTTTTGACTAATAACCAATCGAATCAGACATGGTTCATTCTCATAATTAAATTGATGGTCACCATCAATTCTGTAGTTTTAGTTCTCGAAATTATAGCATTTGGGCTCCTGTTCCTGTATTATTTCTGGTCATTTTACCAGACATTATGATTGCACACTACCTGTTATGCTTGTAGAATTCTCAGACTCATCCTTGCAATTACAAGGCTAAGTAGAGCTGGGTCAGAACCAAGACCTCCAGAGCCAAAGCTTGGGGAGTATTTGGAGTCTGAAATGGGTTTCAAATGTTACAGTTCATGCCAGTCTTGATGACAGCCCAAAAGAAAGACCTAGATTATCCCAAACAGGAATCGAGCATAGTCAACCTTTTTGTACCTCTTGGGTGCAAGGATTGCAACCCCACAGGCAATGAGAGGGAAGCAGCACATGGCTCAGTTTTCCCTGCACAATGGCTGCTGGAGGAAGTGTTATACTTTGTTAATGAGCGGTATAGCAGATGTTCTCTTTCTGCACTTCAGGATGTTTCAGTGAGGTAGGGTGCCACCTGGAACTCCCACTGGAACATAGTGGTTCCATGCCACTCATAACGTGGCACAGTGCCTATAAAGCACACTCCCAGCCTTACCTCTATGGCATATTCACACCACAGAGTGCATGTGGAGATAGAAGGCATGAGAACAGTTTCTCCTTTCCTCATGCATGAGCCGTTAACAAAATGTTATGAACTCAGAGAAAACTCAATCCATAGCAAAGTAAAACCTCATTGAAATTGATAGTTGTGAATTCATCTTTCAGTTAACATAACTGTAAGGATAACTACCCACCTGGGACAAAACAAGCATGTAAACCTATCCAGGAGATTTTGCTGAGTATTGTTCTTTTTGGGTGGAGGGGGGACACAGAGTGGAGGGAAGGGAGGCAGAACACACAGATACTGAAAACACACCAGAATAGTGGGAGAAGCAGAGGCCAAAGGCAAGCAAGCCAGGCAGTAGCCTGTGACCACACTGTGATTCTGGAAAAAGCTAGAGACAGAGCTTGGGCGGGAGAGGGGGGTGATGGCTAATGAGGCTTGGTGTAGGCTAAGAAATACTTTTTTTTGTTCTTGGTTCAGAGAAGCAGGACTTTGGACATTCCTTGTAAATAAATGAGATTGCATCAAAGCAAATAACAGATTTCATTGATTTCTGCTTCCAGTTGGAACATCTCCAGACCTCAAACTTTGATTAGCTGCTTGGTTCAAAAAAGGAAAACAATAACGTAGTGACACCAATCAAACATATCTACATCTCCCAGATTACTATTGGGATCCTTGACTTAATAAAGCAAGATTCAGTAATAAGGTGAACAATTAGTTCTATAATAAAAAGATATATCTAGGCTGAGTGTACTCATAGCAATAAGTAAATAGTCTCACTATCCTAGTATCCCATGGGTCTTGAGTAAAACATGTGATGTCTGTTTCTACTTTATTTGTTCTAAAAGTCTGGTCTAGAATCAAGTACGTTATGGTATCAACTTTTGCAAAAATACATTATATACTGTATACCAAAAAGGGTTGTTTTATATACTATATACATATATGCAGGTTTCCTCAAATGCAGAACTTTGCAACATTACATTCAAATAAGCTATATAGATATTTAAGGTATTAAGCATAAATCTTTCAAAGATCTTAGCAAAAAAACCCATGATAAAATTTGATATATCAATTTGTCCTGTTCAGCCTTGTCAATATTAAAAAAAAACATACATACATCTTCAGGAAGCTTTCTTCCCTCTCTCCCTCCATTGTTTAAAAATTGCCTAATCAGCTCTATTATTGAAAATATGGAGGAATTGGGTAGATACTGTATTACCGTGATGAGTGTTTTACTACTATTGTATTGCAGTGAGAAATGAGTGTTGAACACCAATACTTTTTCCATTATTATTTCTACTACTACTATCAATGAACAGTCAGGAGTGCTGTCAGGCTGTTTCATGGTGGCTGTGCTTGTGGGGGTTAAAAGTATGATTGCTAATGCCTTACCTGCCCATAGGACATACGCCCGCCCATTAGACAGGTGACTGGCATTTGAATCTTCTTTGAGGTCTCTAAAACAGATTGCAGCATGTTCTGTAATAATGTAAAAGGATAGGGACTGTGCCATACCATGAGTACCACATACCATGAATAACATAGCTCCATTTGACAGAACTGTTAATTTTGCATTTCTTATGTATTTAATCTGGATGTAATTATTTCTGTGTAATAATGATGACATTTAACCTCAACCCTACTCATGCATTAGTATTGCTGACTGATATGCTGTTATTTATCCAGTTTGCATTACTCCCCCTGAAAGAGGAAACACCGCTCTTGTAACAACTGGGTCACCTTCTTAACTGTGTTACTACACTGTAGTTCACACTTTTGCTTGTTGACAGATTTAGAGCCCTTTGTAAAAGCAATAATTGGACTGGGACTGCAGCTGGCATGCTTCACCAGAAAGGAACTTGAATTAGGTTGTGTGAGGTCTTTCATTAACTGCTAAAACGAAAGCTATTTGGTACTGTAACTGCCATGTAGTTTCATTAGAAAATTGCCCTGATTTTACTGTGGGAATTGTGAGGATTATGCCTGAACAGTGTACATATTTCTCTTTCTCCTGTTTATGCTGTGCCTTTTGGGAAATTGTTTCTAATATTAATAATATGTAGGATTTATATAGTGGTTTTTGTCTTCTGAGTTTACAAGTATGAATCCTCTTTACACTTCTGTACTGTGAGGTAAGGAAGCACATTTCTTATCCCTATTTTACTGATTGGGAAACTGAGGCAGATATTAGGGCTAATATGGAGCTTGCTTTGCAGTTATGTGCAAGAACAGAGGAGAACATGCAAAGAGACTTCTCTCCATCCTCTTGCTTATCAGTAGAAATGGTAGCCTCAATCTCAACTCTTGCACACATGCTTTCAACATGCAAGGATCTGTGATGTCTCATTCTCATACAGCACAGAGATTAGGGTGGGTGATACCCCTGGCTATATCTTTTTCCTACTCTGAAGAGGGACTCTGAAGCAGCACAGGAGAGTGAGTGAACACTGCACTCTTTCAAAGTGTGCCACAAGTTCATTTTGGTGTACTCTCCAATAGAGATCCTGGCTGAGTCAACCTGATTGTCCTCAGAGAATCTTATTGGGAAGGCAAAGACCACATGTCAAAATGGGGCAACGCTGTAAAAAACAGAACAAAAACCTTTGTTACTCTCACAGTGAATCAGTAGAATTCAGTGGTGGAAGGGAGAGTGTCAATGCACCAACTCAGCCTAATTCTGTTGACTTTAACTGGAATGCTCCTTTTTATACTATGTCTGAAAGTGTCAGAGCTGGCCATGCCTCCCAATCTTGTACTCAGAACATTTGAGTGCATCTATATACAGAAGAAGAAGGGTTTAGAAGTTAGGTTGGACAGTACAAAATGTGTGTGACTTTAATTTACTATGTGAGTATCAGCTCAGTCAGACTTCTAGAAACTCCTAATTCATTCTGGGCATGCTCAGAGGCTTATCAGAAGTATTAGCATAGTCCCTGCCTTACCGACATTACATAATTTGCATTGTTACTCCCAATTAGAGCCAGGCAAGAAACAGTTTTCCCGTTCATGCAGACATTTTGTAACTTCAAATTTTTCCCTATCCTTGATCAGAATGAAAAGTTGAAATCTCAAATATTTTAATTAAGCAAAAAAAAAAAAAAAAATTAGTTTAAGTCCATCAAACCAACAGAGGGTCCTGTGGCACCTTTAAGACTAACAGAAGTATTGGGAGCATAAGCTTTTGTGGGTAAGAACCTCACTTCTTCAGATGCAAGATCAAACCAATTCATTTCCATTTCAATCATTTGTTATTGTTTAAAACCACAATTATCTTACATTTCTAAGGACGTCATTTTAAAATAAAACCAGATTTTTTTTTGCTTTGAAACTGTAGAAAACATTTCATTTTAACAATTTAAAAATGTTTTTCAAGTTGAGAAATTGGTTTAAAACAATTGTTTCCCAACAAATAGTTTCATTTTTGACAAATCAGCATTATTCAAAAAAGAGTTTTAGTTGAAAAACTCCTAACTGGCTTTACTCCCTGTGGCACTGCTTCCCATATTTTTCATAGTAATATTATGATATGATTGTGTCATAATCATAATGTATTTTATGCAAGATAAGTCATGTGAGGTATCATTGGAAAGATTATGATTTACTGAATATGAGTATCCTGTGTGTATGCCTGTATCATTTTTTGGTCTAAAGTTAGAAATATTGAATATACATCTGTACTACAAAAGTGTTTGCATCTGGGGAACACCCACCCGATAGAATGCAATCAGTCTGACTGGCTAGCTGGGAACAAGTCAATGGACCATTAGGAAGAACAATAAGTCTTTGAAGATGCTAATCTCCCACCTTCCTGAGAATCTTTCCTGGAATGCTACAAACAGCCTCTGACTCATGGCTGCTTTGACACTACAGATTCATGTGATCAAGTCATGTGGTACTGGACTCCATGATAGAATACCAGTATTTTTCCCCCAGGAGGGAGATGGACCACACTGGAAAACAAAGTATTCCCACCATATGTAAAACCTATTTAAGGCAGGGGAATGACATAAAGAGTGATCGTTCTGCATTGAATCCCCGCCCAAGATGACTGCTGTGCCCCTACCTGTGTGTGTGTAGGAAGAGGCTTGAGGGCCTGGCCCAGCAGGACAGTGTAAGGGAGCCCAGGCTGGTGGAACAGGCAAGCTCAGTGATACCCCAGTACATCAGGTGGCACCCCAGACGGGGGAGGGTAACCTGTCACACTCCCAAACTCATGACTTGATGCCTATCCTTAGAGCAATACCAATAGTTGCTAAAAATAGTCACTTAGATATATGTATAAGTTATTCAACCAAATGTGCGCTATTAGAAACAACATATTAAAAATAATGCTCTATAAACAAAGTAACATAGGCCAGCTGTATGCACCATAGTAGATTCTAATTACAGATTTCAGGAGTCTGGTGAAAATTTACCTATTTCCAATAGACAGAGCCAACATTTTCCAAAATTTATTTTTTGTTAGGAAAAAATACAATTTTTAATGAAAATTTACACAAAAAAATATTTTCTGGTGTTTGAACAGATCTAATTTCTAGTAGTGAGGATGCCCATTGATTTACAGGTCAGGTAGCCCCTGCGCACTGCAGAGTTATGCTGCATTGATGTTTTTCTGTGATGCCACAGAAAACAGGAGGCAGGTTGGGGATACAAAAGTGATAGGGCTTATGGATGGACCAGCCATTCCTCCTTTGGGGCAGATCCCTCTCCATTGCGAATTCTGCAATTTTTTTGACCTGGCATGCTTGTATATTTTTAGTAAACATTCTTACTTGGAACCTAACTGTACTCATCTGGTTTCTTTTATTTGGTTTTGTTGTGTAAAGTGCACAGACACAACAAGCATGTATGTAAATATTTACAGGATTAGGAATTTAGACTGTGTCCCAAGGCACAGATGTCCAAACGAAGCTATCATGACTGCAGCACACAACATTGACATGTCTGAATAAGAGCCAGTAGTCTGGTCCTTGGGTCTTTAAACTTTTATAAGCAGAGATATTTTAAGGGTATTTTTATAGGACGTTTTTTTTATCAATCCTTTCCTTGCTACTGCTTAATTTAAAATGTGTTTTCTCTTTTAGAGATTGATTCTTTTACCTCCAACAGAGCAAAATCACTTTTCATAATTCAAAGAAAGATGCTTTAAGAATCTAATGTGATGGGATAATAGAGAAAATGCTGGCCAAGGATATTAATGTATTAATCCTGTCTTTGGAGAAACTTTATAAAAAGAAACTAGAAACTTCTCCACATTTCTTGAGGACTTGCTCATAATACTGGAAAAGTAAAAAGCATCCCAGGTGGATTACACACATAGAAAGCATCTAATCTAAGAAGCAAACCTGAAATGCTTCAAAAGAACTGTAGTGAGATTTTGTATAAAATGCTTTTCAGATTTATTGTTAATAATTATGGAATTGGTACCTAAGGAGCTAAAAAAATTAAATGTGCAATTACTCTGCCTTTACAGAATTAATAGGCAAAAGCCTAGAAGCTACTGGAAGGAAGTGGAATGCAGTCTAAAAGAAAAATTACTCTCTCTAAGAAAATACTATGAATAGTGATAGATGTTTGTAAAAGAAAACAGTGTGTGTTAATAGTTCTCTTCTAATCCACTGCAATTAGCTCTTCTCTCTCTCTCTTTTAGCAGCTAAGTAAACCATTCCCATTTTCTTTCATTGGAGATAATTTCAGTAATGATTGTAATTTGCCTAGTAACATCATATAGGTAGATATTAATTTACTCAAATTAACTAAGAAAGGGAAGAAGAATCACCACAAATTATCCAGGTAAGAAATCCACGCAGGGTTTAATTTCTAGTCTGTTTAGTAGAACTTTGTTAGCAACATGTCCTTTTTTTTAACCTGTGATCTGCAACACTTATACATGCTTAACTCTACTATGGGTAGTAATCTCATTGAAATGCTAGTCACTGTAGTAAAGTTAAGCATGCCCATATTTGCAGGGTTGGGACCATATACTGTATAGGGCCCTGGGTCAGGAAAATGTCCTTATTTAGGAAAGCACTTATGTACGTACTTGAAACCAGTAGCACTTATTGCTTTTTTAATAATCCTTAGGCTTTTTAGAAGGGAAAAAGCCCCAGACAAATGCTACTGTTGCCTTTCACTTCAGCAAATAATACTGTATTGCTAGCAACTTACTTAATATTAATGAAATTATATGAATAGAGTTATAATGTAAACATAACTATCTTCCTGGATACCAGTGTAGCAATGTAGATGGTACACCTTGGTAAAATGTTATTTCTTCTCAAAGGCACTTACTGATTTATTATTATTATTTATTTATTATAAAATAGAAATATAAAATAAATTCTGCTGGCAAGGAGAATACAGTATGTTAATATTAATTCTTTATATTTTCCATTGATGTTGAGTTGACTTCAGTGAGAGTTCCATACATGGAGGTGCATTATTAAAGTATTCTAAAAGTCCTTACTCAAGAAATCTCTCAGTGAAGTGTCTCCAATCTGAGAGAATTCTTTGAGCATGTCAACAAAATAGTGGATAAAGGCGAACTGTCAGACATAATTTAGTTGGATTTTGGAAAAAGCCTTTGTAATATTTCCTCGCAACAGGATATTATAGAAGCTCATGAGGTGAGAGGTAAAGTGCTGTCAGTGCCTGTCAGAGATTGGAAACTGGCAGAGACACAAAATACAACAAGTAGGAACCAATGGACAATTTTCAACATGTCAAAATGTTGACAGTGGTGTGCCCCATAGATCTGTATTAATTCTAGTGTTGTGTAGTACATTTATCCATGATCTGGAAAAGGGGGTGAGCAGCCTAGTGGCAAAAATTATAGATGATATAAATCTATTAATATTAGTCAAGACTAGAGAATATTGTGAAGATCTTTAGAGGGACCTAAAGAGAAACTTAGGTGAATGCGGAACACAAAGGCATATGAAATTCAAGTTACATTGAATTCAAATGCAAATGCAATGTTGTGGGTTGGGCAAGATGTCACTGCAACTAGTGAGTGTAACAGCCATCCTTCATTCCTGATAAATTCAGAAACAACAGGGGACTCAAACTACACCACCAGACAAAACAAAGGCACAGGTGAGTCTGCTAAAGAATGAAAACAGTTTTAATTTGGGCAGAGGGGTTTCATTGTTTGGTGGAGGTATGTGTGTCTGTGTGAGAGACATAGGGGGAGAAACACCAGAGAAGCAGAAAGAAGGAAGTGAGGGAGTCCAGACATAGCCCGAACAAGCACTGAGAGTGTGGCCTGGAGAAAAGCCTTCAAAGGGCAATTTTTGGGCTGAGTGCTGACTGGAAAGGGCTTTGAGCTATGAGTAAATAAACAATAAACTGTTGTTTGATTCCTCCTGTGGTCAGGGAAACAGGACTTTGTACATTCTTTGTAAATAAACAGGACTATCTCAAAGATATCTGACTTCACCATCACTTTCTCCTCCTAGTAGAAACAACCTGCAGGAACCCCAACTTTGGCCAGCTGCTCAGCTCAAAAGGGGTGGAAAATGCATTTAGGAAAGAATATGTTGAACTATTCATTCATACTGGTGGGTGATTGTAAATTAACTATAAAAGATCTGCACATAATTGTGGGCAGCTATAGACGATCTCTGCTCGATGTGCAGCAGTCTTCAAAACAGCAAATAAAATCTTAGTATGTATAAGACTTAAACTGTAATATGAAACTGGAAATATAATGCTATTTACTTCAAGGGTAAGTTGTCAGTTGGAATACTGTGTTCGGTTCTGGTCACCTGATCTGAAAAAAAAAAGGATATAGGAGAAATACAAGTGCTTTGGAGACAAGCACCAAAAATAATTAGAATAATAGGAAGACTTCTTGTGAGGAGATACTGAAAAATTTGGAACAGGATACTGTAGAGGAAAGACCGATAGAAGGGGACAAGTTAGATATATATAAAAATAATAAAGGGTATAGAAGAGGTAAATTGGGTACTGATATTTGCCCTTCTAATACTAAAAGAACAAGGAAACTTTCAATGAAACTGAAAAGCATAATATCAAAAAACTAACAAAAATTAATTTGCTTTCTTACAGAGAGCACAGTTAACCTCTGGAACGTATTACCGCTAGATAGCAATGAGGACAAAACCTTAACAGAATTTACAAAAGGATGGAAGGATGGTTTAGACATTTATATGGATAATAACATCCATAGAAGAGCTAGCTGAGAAATTTAATTTTAGTTCTGCCAAAATTTTTTGAGTTTTGAGAAATATTTTTTGTGCTAAATTGAGCTGAAATGCCCAAAGCTCAGAAACTTTTTTGGAACGGAAATACCATAATATTTTGTTCCCAGAATAAAACATGGTCCTGGGGATCCCCCTGACTACCTGGTATCATGACACAGCAGAGCTAAGGACTATGGCCTGGTCTACACTAGGAGGTTATGTTGAATTTAGCAGCGTTAACTCTAATTAACCCTGCACCCGTCCACACAACGAAGCTATTTATTTCGACATAGAGGTCTCTTTACATCGATTTCTGTACTCCTCCCCGACGAGGGGAGTAGCGCTAAATGGCCATGTCGAATTAGGGTAGGTGTGGATGCTAATATTCGACACTAATAGCTCCGGGAGGTATCCCACAGTGCACCACTCTGTTGACGCTCTGAACAGCAGTCCGAGCTCGGATGCTCTGACCAGCCACACAGGAAAAGCCCCGGGAAAATTTGAATTCCTTTTCCTGTCTGGGCAGTTTGAATATCATTTCCTGTTTGGACATCGTGGCAAGCTCAGCATCACTGGCAACAATGCAGAGCTCTCCAGCAGAGGTGACCATGCAATCGCAGAATAGAAAGAGGGCCCCAGCATGGACTGATCGGAAGTCTTGGATCTGATCGCTGTGTGGGGCAATGAGACCGTGCTTTCCGAGCTGCGATCGAAAAAACGGAATGAGAAGATCTACGAGAAGATCTCAAAAGCCATGATGGAGAGAGGATACAGCCGGGATGCAACGCAGTGCCGCGTGAAAATCAAGGAGCTGAGACAAGGGTACCAGAAGACCAAAGAGTCAAATGGATGCTCCGGATCCCATTCCCAGACATGCCGTTTCTACGAGGCACTGCATTCCATTCTAGGTGCGGCCGCCACCACTACCCCACCACTGTCCGTGGACTCTGACGATGGGGTATTGTTGACGGCCACTTCCTCGGAGATGTTAGCGGACGGGGAAGATGAGGAAGGAGATGAGAAGGACGAGGCAGTCGACAACACTTTCAACTCTGATTTCCCCGACAGCCAGGATCTTTTCATCACCCTCACAGAGATCCCCTACCAACCCTCCCAAGGCGGTATAACCCGGACTGTGAATCAGGGGAAACATCAGTAGGTAAGTGTTTTAAACATTTATTTTGAACAGAATAGGAATGGTATCTTAACAATGGGTTTTTCATGATTAGTTTGCCCTAGGCGCTTTAGTTTCTAGTCCTTGCCAGTGTAGCTATTGGAAAATTCTGTCAATATGTCTGGGGATAGAGCAGAAATCCTCCTGGGACATCTCCACGAAGGTCTCCTGGAGGTATTATGAAAGCCGTTGCATCAGGTTCCTAGGTAGAGCGGCCTTATTGCGTCCTCCATGGTAGGAAACTTTTCCTTGCCAGGCTAGCAGCAAGTCCTCCGGGATCATTGCCTCGCAAAGCATGGCAGCATATGGCCCTGGTGCTTGCTGGCATTCACGCAGCATGCGTTCTTTCTCTGTCTCCAAAATACTCATCAGAGTGATATCACTCATGGTGACCTGCTTTGAATTAGGGGAAAGTTAGTATTGGGACTGATTGCCTATTCCTTAACATAACTGTAACCGGCTGTTTACAGCCACGTGGTGGAGGCGTGATGGGGCAGCATGCAGGGATCTTTCCCGGGGACAGCCGCGACGGGGGTGGGACAGGGGCAGAGTTCATGCTGGCCGGATTGCAGGCAGCACGAACTGGCCAAGGCTAGGAGCATTGCTTGGAACATGAAAGGAGGGCACTGCTATAAATTAAGCTTTAAGCAGCCAAAAGTCTACGGCTTACCATGTCCCTCTGCTAGCCAAATTCAGTTGTCCGGCCCCGCTTGTGTGATCTGTACAGTAAGACCCCAGGCACTCAATGGGAAGGCAGAAAATTCGACCTTGTACTGAGTGCGCATGTGATAGGTCTTGTTCACAGAGAGACTATATTCATTGTTCGCAAAACTGTATCTTTGTGAGGAATTCACTCCCTTTTTCCCATCCCACAGCTGCGAGTGTCTCCCGAGCTACACCGGCATCCCCCTCCCAGAGGCTGGCGCAGATCAGGCGACAAAAGAGAAAGACACGGGACGAGATGTTCTCAGAAGTTATGGGCTGCTCCCGAGCCGAGGCGGCACAGCAGACCCAGTGGAGGGAGAACATGTCGCAATACCAGCGATCACACAGCGAACGGGAGGACAGGTGGCGGCAGGAAGACCAGCAGGTGATTCAAACGCTGCTTGGACTAATGAGGGAGCAAACGGACACACTCCGGCGTCTTGTAGATGTTCTGCAGGACTGGAGGCAGGAGGACAGAGCCCCGCTGCATTCTATCTCTAAATGCCTCCCCCGCCACAAAGTCCCACCCCCCCCACCCAAAGTCCCAAGAAGGAGGGGCGGCAGGGGCCATGAAAACAGTCACTCCACCCCTGCAGACTGCTCAAGTAGCAGAAGGTTCTCATTCCCAAAGATTTTATAAGTCCTTTCCTTCACTCCAAAAGCACCTCACCCAAGCCCCTGTCCCAGTTTCATCCCCTAACTGTGTAGTTGTTAATAAAAAATATGTTTCTATTAATTACTGTTTCCGTCATGTTTTTTTAAAGGACAGTGTGTTTGAAGAGGGGGAAGGGAGTTGTTAATTGGAGAGGACAGTCACCTTTACCAGGGTACAGACATGAGGGCAGGTTCAGCAGAAGGTCACACACACATTGCAGTCACTAGGCACCCTGGTCAGTCTGGGAGGTGGTTTTCATGTTCTGTGTGGGGGGGCTATGTGAGTTTGTGGCGGGGGAGGGTGGTTACAGATCTTATGCAGCGGTCCTTAGCCTGGATGACAGAGCCACGCAACAGGGGATCTGTAACCGCCCTCCCCCGCCACAAAGTCACATAGCCCCCACACACAGAGTCCTGAAAAGGAGGGGTGGCAGGCTCTGTTGAAACAACCAGTCCACCACTGCGGACTGCTCTAGGAGCAGGAGCCTGTCATTCCTCGAGTTTAGAAGCGTCCTTTCCATCACTACACCTGCTCCCCACCACAGTCTGCATCCCAATTTCAACACTTTACCATGAAATCTTTAATAAAGAAAATGATGTTAATGAACAAAGTTTCATTTATTTTATTTTTAAAGGTGTGTTGGAAGGGGGGGAAGGGAGTTGGTAACTGGAGAGGATAGTCAACAGTACGGGTAAAGAAACGGGGGCAGGTTCAGCTTCTGTTTAAACAAACTTAATAGTCACAGGTTACCCTGCTCACCCTGGAACTTAGCTTTCAAAGCTTCCCGGATGCACAGCGTGTCCTGCTGGGCTCTTCTAATCACCGGGCTGTCTGGCTGGGCGTAATCAGCAGCCAGGCGATTTGCCTCAATCTCCCACCCCACCATAAACGTCTCCCCCTTGCTCTCACAGAGATTGTGGAGCACACAGCAAGCTGCAATAACAATGGGGATATTGATTTCGCTGAGATCAGAGCGAGTCAGTAAGCTTCTCCATCTCCCCTTCAGACGTCCAAAAGCACACTCCACCACCATTCGGCACTTGCTCAGCGGTAGTTGAAGAGTTCTTTTTCACTGTCAAGGGCGCCTGTATAGGGCTTCATGAGCCAGGGAATTAGTGGGTAGGCTGGGTCCCCGAGGATGACTATAGGCATCTCCACATCCACAACAGTTATTTTGTGGTCCGGGAAGTAAATACCTTCCTGCAGCCGTCTAAACAGACCAGCGTTCCTGAAAACACGAGCATCGTGAACCTTGCCCAGCCATCCGACGTTGATGTTGGTAAAACGTCCCCTATGGTCCACCAGTGCTTGCAGCACCATTGAAAAGTAGCCCTTTTGGTTAATGTACTGGCTGGCCTGATGGCCCGGTCCCAGGATAGGGATGTGAGTTCCATCTATAGCCCCACCACAGTTTGGGAATCCCATCTCAGTGAAACCATCTATGATCACCTGCACGTTTCCCAGGGTCACTACCTTTGAGAGCAGTAGCTCAATGATTGCGTTGGCTACTTGCATCACAACAACCCCCACGGTAGATTTGCCCACTCCAAAGTGAATCGCGACTGACTGGTAGCTGTCTGCTTCCAGAGGGCTATGGCCACTCACTTCTGGACAGTCAGGGCTGCTTGCATCCAGGTGTCCTTGTGCTTCAGGGCAGGGGACAGCAACTCACAAAGTTCCAGGAAAGTTCCCTTATGCATCCGAAGGTTCGCAGCCACTGTGATTCATCCCAGACCTGCAGCACTATGCAGTCCCACCAGTCCGTGCTTGTTTCGCGGGCCCAGAATCGCCATTCCACAGCATCAACATGACCCGTTGCCACCATGATGTCCATGGTGCGGGGTCCCATGCTTTGTGAGAGGTCTGTGCCCCTCTCAGACTTAATGTCCTCAGTGCGCTGCCGTAGCCTCCTCGCCCGATTTCTCAGCATCTGCCTCTGAAAAAGGTGGAAGATAAGGTGCGAGGTGTTGACAATGGCCATAACTGCAGCGATGATCGCAGCGGGCTCCATGTTCACAGTGCTGTGGCGTCCGCGCTGTCAATCACCAGAAAAACGCACGAACTGATTGCCCACTGGCGCTTTCACAGAGGGAGGGCGGGAGTGAGAGTTGAATGACGACAGTTACCCAAAACCACCCTCGACACATATTTGGCCCCAGCAGGCATTGGGGGCTCGACCCAGAATTCCAGTGGGCAGTGGGGACTGCGGGAACTGTGGGATAGCTGCCCACAGTGCACCGCTTCCAATGTCGACGCTTGCCCCGTTAGTGTGGACTCACAAAGTCGAATTACTGTCCTTAGTGTGGATACACATGTTCGACTTCGTAATATCAGTTCCACAAATTTTCTGTAAGTAAAATCGAACTACTCTCCTAGTGTAGACATACCCTATGAAGTCTTCCCAGCTGCTTATTGAAACTGACATTTTTTTGTTAATTTCCCGGGTAGCTGCAGAAATGAGCAGACTCTTGTCAAGTTAACAAGAGTTTGTCCCTTTCGCTGCTGCTGTTCAGTGGTGGGCAGCAGTAAAATTCACAAGAATCACATCAATTTCAGCCCACAACTCCCAGCAACTAGGACTTCCAGGATCCCTGTCTCCTAAGCAACCAGCCTGTCAGGCTCCTAGGGACACAGGGAGCCTGGAAATCATAGCTTCCTTGATAGTTTGAAGCCCTGGTAGTTCTGGCTCCCAAGCTCTGTGGGTCTTGGCTCAGCAGGCTCTGAGGAGTTAGGTGGCTGAGCTGGCAGAAAACCAGTAATGCTTCTGATGACAACCTGCCTGGGATCTATTGAAACTTTGTTGAAATCAAATTGTTTCCATGAAAATTTTCAATTTGAGCGAAAGGGCAAATTCCAATAAAACAATGTTTTGTCAGAATCTTTCTGACCGGCTCAAATCCACATTAAAGGGGGAAAAAATCCTTATGTTCTTTTCAGAGAGATACACAATCATGCTTCAGTTCACATATCAACCACTAACTAATGGGGATTAGGACAAAACTTCTTCTCCACCATAATTGTCCATGACAGGTTCCTTGCAGACAGATCTGATAATGACCACTGAAGACAGAAGACAGGATGGAATGGACATTGGTCTGCTCCAGAATGGCAATTCCTCTGTTCTCTGAAGTTTTCCTTCAGTAAGGACTGTAGGTTTAGATTATATTTTGTTTGTGCATAGTGTTTGATCAGAATGACCAACTAATCTGTGTACTATAATATCAACAATGCCCTTACTAGGTACAAAGATGAACAAATATATGTTTGCCTTCCCATATGCTTTAAAAACTGACCCCAGACAGACTATTTAGGGAAAATATTCTTTGTAAAATTAGAACGGGATGTCTGGGACTTGGATTTTAGACACTGTAAGGATTTACTTTCGTTAGCGTGTTACCAGCAAAGTGCTGAAGGGGGCTCTCAAGGGTTGCTGTTAAGTATGCCATCAGATTAAAAAGAGGGTTGGGGCAATTTAGATTTCTATGTCTCTGAATATGAATAAATCCCACTGCTAACTCCTCTCTGCCTGAGATGGCTTCTCCCTTGGGCTCATGAATATACCTCAGAAGAACAAGGTTTTTGCCTTTTGAAAAGAACAGACTACACTCCACAGGGTACTCACCCTCAGTCCCTGCTTCACATTACAGAAGAGGAGCACTGTGAGATACAATATGCACATGCCAACATTTTCTAACATGGCTGCCTAAAGGTAGATGCCCAAATTGATATTTAAGTACCTAAATTATTAGGTCCAAAATTTCAGGAGTATCACACAGTAGCCTCTCCAATTGTTATACATGACATGGGCATATGGCTTTAGAAATCCACAAATCCATCCGGTTTGGGGGTAAACTTCTACATTTCTTTACAGATGGGGGAGGAAGGGAACTTGTTCTCCCAACAAGCTACTGTGGGGAATCTCTGTGAGGGAAAATTCAGCTCCCATAGAAATGGGATGAAAACAAAGTCACGGGAAAGAAAGCCTTGTGATAGGAGAACGATACAGCAAGACTTCAGTAGCTTAAAGGCTAGGAAAGATGGCAAAAAGTTTGTTAATTAAATGTCCTTACAGTAAATAATGGCAAGTCATCAGAAAAAAAAAAGTATCAGCTAAATTTGTTTTTCAGTACACAAAATAAAAAAGTCAAGAGTGTGACATTATTTATATATAAATTATGAGAACTGGGAATAAAAGAAGTAGAAGACAAGTTTGGGTGTTTCATAAAACATGACCTAATGGAGCCAATAGTATCTGAGTTCAGAAGAGACAACTGCTACAGCCTGCAGAAAGAGAAGATATAGACCCTAATCCTTCTTTTTCCAGTGAAATCAGTGAGGAATTTTGCAATACAATTTGTGATGTGTTTCAGAAACATGTACATATACATTGTCTCTCTCTCTAACCAAATTCCTAAGGTCTGGACCTGATATTGCTGATAACAAAAGATTTAAAAAGGCATATTCAGAATATGCAATGTTGTGGTAAGACACAAAGTGTGGAATCCTTGCCCCATTGAACACACACACAAAAAAATCCCATTAACTTCAATAGGGCCAGGATTTCATCCAAAGTGTTTGTCAGTACTTGTCTGGGTGGGCTGCATATCTAAATTAAGTCATTCATGAAAAGTACAGCCATCCCAAATCGATGCCAATGAAACTGCTATATTTCATACACGGGGATCAGGATATATTTAGATGAGATATCTGATACCTGAATTATATTCACTTTAAGGACCTTATGCTAACATATATTATGTCTATTTCTGACTTTGTGTGTGTATATTCACACACATTGACAAATATACATAAACATATTAAGATTGGAGTAATACATGGAGTAATACTTGATTAATTATTTTTCACCTGCTCATTAAGTGTACACTGCTTCAGTATTTCCAATTGGATTGTCACAGCCTTGTCAATAGACTTGAAACTTGGGTGCAAAATTCCCAGGTGGAAAGGTTGAAGTGCAAGTTTGCTGTCTGATATAAAACTTTTAGAGGTTTTCTTCTAATCCAATGCATTGGTTTTGGTCTCTTAATAAATAAACACAAGATTACTTCCAAAACTTTAACAGTTGCTAAAGAAAAAAATAAATAAAAGAAAGTGCAAATACTTCATTAAAACATTCTCTAAAATTTTGATCAGCTAGTTTGACCATCCTGAGGGATAAATAAATTTGCAGAAGTTGTGGACAACTATTTAAGTCTGAAGCCTGAACAGCTCCATTGGGAAATATGCTAAAATATAATAGAGTCACATTAGTGGGGTTTTTTAAGCAAACAGCCACAGCACAGCATTTAAAGCCCAGGAGATATCCAACCTTCCCTGTTTAAAAAAATGTATGTACGCTCAAGTTCTCAAGTTTGAGACGTTTTTATGTTTTTAAAATCATTGTTTATATTTCATATCCTTGTAAGACTTTACCTCTGAGTATACAAATAAATTATGAAAATAGAATCTGATTTTATATGCATCACAATAGTGGTATTTATATATACTTTAATCTCTGGTGGAAGATGGCTTTCTAATGCAGCATCAGGCATTCCTGATACAGCCTTGCTCAAGTGAGTGATCTTTACTTATGTGACTTAGACCAAGTGGTTGTATTTGAACTACTCATTTGAGTAAGCATTACTCATCTGCGTAAGCCTTACAAAAGCAGGCCCAAATTTCACAAAACCATAGTGACTTGTGGCAAAATTAATGCCTACATGATTTAGGAACCCAAGTCCCATTTTCAAAAGTGACTTCAGCACCTAGGATTGAAATCTTATTAAATAGGACTTAGGTTCCTCAGGGCCAGATTTAAAGAGATATTTAGAAACCTGAAGCTAAAGAGAGGAGCCTAATGGGATTGGGCACCTGGATTTAAGTATGAGTTAGGCTCTAGGCACTTTTGAAAATCCCATTAGGTGCTTAAATATGCAGATTGACACCTAAATACCTTCAAAAATCTGGTCCTAATTCTCTTTTGAAAATTGGACTTGGGTTCCTCCATTAAAATTTGTGAATGTTATCCTTAATGTATAACAATTGTTTTCATTACTGGAGGTAAGTTTCTAGGTGTCCCACATTATATATACAGCTCATAATTAGTGCTAACCAATGGCCCCACAAACCAAAGTCCTCTTGTTAAGGACAGAGGATGTCAGCAGAATCTTGCCCACGAGGCTCTACAATTTGTGTGGTTACATAGCCTTCCCCATCTCATTCAACTGCTGTAGTACCAGGGCTCAGGCATAGGGTTCTGGCAACACAGTAATCCAAGGACACATTTAAATAATGAATTCAACTGAGAAAATTCGGTGTTATTAGTGGACAACTCACAAACAGAAAAAGAGGTGAAATTCATCCAATAAATTATTTGCTGCAAATCATTTGCCTGGCTCTGTTTGGTATACAGCTCATTCTAGCAGGCTAAATTAAGCATCCTGGGAATATGCATTTACATTTCAACATAGACCCTGTGGCACAGAAAGCTGACAGATGCTCAACTGTCTATCTGTGGCAGCCACTTCAGAATGCTTCTGACTGAATGATGCATTTTACACTCTCTCCCACTCAAAGACTAAGCATCACTTCTGCTATCCCTAGTCCCTGCTGGTTTGAAATGCCAAGCCCAAAATCTGGAGCTGTGTACTAATTTGGGTCTCCAAAGTGCCAGTAGAATGGCATATAGCATGTTAGTTGTGCATTTGTTGACTGGTAAATAAATAAAATGATTTGAAATTTTACTCTGTTTTCTGTCTAATGGTTTCCCATCAATAAATGTAGGTTGTTACACAAGGAATCCTCAAAAAATCATATTGCTATTATTCTCACAGTCATTTACTGTCTTCACTTCAATTTTTGTCACAAGAACGAGAGCTTTAATCCTTCATAAGTGTATACAAAATGGCAGGACACTCTAGTACTTCAACCTTTACAGTGTTTTGTAATTGGATTAACTGGCAATTTTTGTTCTTTTCTTATGCAACCCCAGCAGCCTGCAAAGAAGTGAAATGGCCAATCAATGAAAATACAGACTATTTAGAAGGTTAGAGTAGATAGGGAGGCTGTGGAGTCTCCCCCTCTCCCCACCACTATTAAACCAGATATTAGGATTCTCATCCTCAAGACTAAAACTCCCACTAAAGCATTAGGAATAGCACTAATCAATTCTCATGGTTATGAGTGTAACAAGATAGGGAAAGAGTGAGATCCTCCTTTCTTCTGCATTTTATGTTTCAGGTGCATGTATGTTGCTAATTGAAATTCATCTCTTGAACTTCAGCTAAAGTTCTTACAAACAGCAGGTGGGATCGTGACCCAAAGTAGTGTAAACTTCACAACTGAATAACCAGCTTTGAAAAGTAGATTGACTATTTTATAATAATATTGCCAATTGAAAAGTATGGGTGTTTTAAGTTTATTTTTAGTTGCAAAAATTTAATTTGGAAGTACATTAATTTCTGGCAGTGGTTAAAATTGATTGAAAGTGGAAGGGGTGCTCTCACTGCACCAGCCAAAGGGAGCTAGAAGGGGAAGTGCTGCTTGTCCAAGCCAGGGAAAGTAGGGGGAACTTCCTTCTGCTTTTCGCAGGGAGAGGGAGATGCATGCAGGAGTGCTGGAACAATTTTTATAGTGGGGATGCTGAAAGCAGAAACCATGTATTTAATTATTACTACTTCAAGCCGGGGGGAGCTGCTGCTCTCCCACCACCCCTAGTTCCAACACCCTGGATGCACACCAGCTTTCTGGTAACTTAGGGAGGCCTGCTCCCCTCTCTGCTTATATTAGTAGAACCAAAGGGATCTTCCCCTGCTTTGTGTATCACTCTAGGGCAGTGGTTCCCAAACTTGTTCTGCTGCTTGTGCAGGGAAAGCCCCTGGCTGGCCGGGCTGGTTTGTGTATCGGCCCGTCCCGCTTCCAGCAGCTCCCATTGGCCTGGAGCGGTGAACCGCGGCCACTGGGAGCCGCGATTGGCCAAACCTGTGGACGCGGCAGGTACACAAACTGGCCCGGCCTGTCAGGGGCTTTCCCTGCACAAGCGGCAGAACAAATTTGGGAACCACTGCTCTAGGAGTTAGGTGAGAGAGAGATATTTGGACTCCTAGAGGGAAGGTAGCAGTTCATGTGATCAGAGGCAGAAATTTAGGTGCTTAAAGAACTTTTATTTGAAAACTTAGGCGCTCAGTGAACTTAGGCACCACGGTTAGGCAGCAGCCAAGCAGGGGATTTGTGGATCACAGTGGCACCTAAATGTGGGATTAGGCACCTAAGTATCTTAGTGGCTCCGTACCTAACCTTCAAAGGTAGGCAAGGTGGAAAGGGGCAGGGCTATGGCTAATTATCCCTTGTGCACTGCCTAGTACAGATGTTCAGAATAAGGTAGATGGAACATTCTCTTCAGGGGTGGGTAACAGCCCTGCTCCTCTTGTACTGCATGAATGCATTGTGTATGTTTCCATTGCAGGTGTCACATAGCTCCTCCTGGAGCTCCCTATATTCACTACTGAATTAAAGATCCCTTGATGGTACAGTATATATATGTCCACACATGCTTTAACATGCTACCTAATGCTATCCTTTAATATTCAAATCCACTAGGGCTGTCAAGCGATTAAAAAAATTAATCGCAATTAATTGCACTGTTAATAATTAAATACCATTTATTTAAATATTTTTGGATGTTTTCTACATTTTCAGATATATTCATTTCAGTTACAACACAGAATACAAAGTGTACAGTGCTCACTTTATATTTATTTTTTATTACAAGCATTTGCACTGTAAAGAAACAAAATAAATAGTATTTTTCAATTCAACGAATACATGTATTATAGTGCAATCTCTTTCTCGTGAAAGTTGAACTTACAAATGTAGAATTATGTGCAAAAACCCTCTGCATTCAAAAATAAAACAGTGTAAAATTTTAGAGCCTGCAAGTCCACTCAGTCCTCCTTCTTGTTCACTCAATCGCTCCAACAAACAAGTTTCTTTATATTTGCAGGAGATAATGCTGCCTGTTTCTTGTTTACAATGTCACCTGTAAGTGAGAACAGGAGATATTTACATGCCAGATGCACTAAAGATTCATATGTCCCTTCATGCTTCTACCACCATTCCAGGGGACGTGTGTCCATGCTGATGATGAGTTCTGCTTGATAACAATCCAAAGCTGTGCAGACCAATGTATGTTCATTTTCATTATCTGAGTCAGATACCACCAGCAGAAGGTTGATTTTCTTTTTTGCTGGTTCAGGTTCTGTAGTTTCTGCATCAGAGTGTTGCTCTTTTAAGTCTTCTGAAAGCATGCTCCACATCTCATCCCTCTCAGATTTTGAAAGAAACTTCAGAGTCTTAAACCTTGGGTCGAGTGCTGTAGCTATCTTTAGAAATCTCATATTGGTACCTTCTTTGTGTTTTGTGAAATCTGCAATGAGAGTGTTTTTAAAATGAACAACATGTGTTGGGTCATCATCTGAGACTGCTTTAATATGAAATATATGACAGAATACGGGTAAAACAGAGCAGGAGACATACAATTCTCCCGCAAGGAGTTCAGTCA
This sequence comes from Trachemys scripta elegans, assembly GCF_013100865.1. Taxonomy (NCBI): domain Eukaryota; kingdom Metazoa; phylum Chordata; order Testudines; family Emydidae; genus Trachemys; species Trachemys scripta. The sequence continues at coordinate 84,313,425 of NC_048306.1, forward strand.
CAAATTTAATTAACACTTAATTTTTTTTAACAAGCATCAGCAGCAGGGAAGCATGTCCTTTGAAATGGTAGCCGAAGCATGAAGGGGCATATGAATGTTTAGCATATCTGGCACGTAAATACCTTGCAATGCCAGCTACAAAAGGGCCATGCAAATGCCTGTTCTCACTTTCTGGTAATGTATGTAAGAAGAGGGCAGCATTATCTTCTGTAAATGTAAATAAACTTGTTTGTCTTAACAATTGTCTGAACAAGAAACAGGACTGAGTGAACTTGTAGGCTCTAAAGTTTTACATTGTTTTGGTTTTGAGTGCAGTTATATACCAAAAAAAAAGTCTACATTTGTAAATTGCACTTTCATGACAAAGAGATTGCACTACAGTACTTGCATGAGGTGAATTGAAAAATATTATTTCTTTTTATCATTACATCTTCTCTCCACAGTTCCAGTGTAGGCAGCAAAGTCTGGAAACACTTCCATGCTGGCCCAAGTTCAGTAGGTCCTACCTACTCAACACCCACATACAACTGGGCATCAGCCAAAACCCAGAATACCTCATCTACTAAATCTTTGGTGGAAATATGATAGACTTGCCATGTCTTAGCTAATCCACATAGAGGACATATACAAATGTATATGTGACATATTTGGGCCCAATAAACCAGTGCTTCACTCCAGTTTTACAAATTTGGATTTTTTAAAAAAACTTTTAATGCATGTTATTTTAGACCAATATGGTCTCTTAGTTTAGCCTTGGTCCTCCCTCTGAAATGTGTAATTATTTGTAAACATAACTTCCTTTTAATGAAGTATTTTCCACCTAGGAATTACTCTGATTGTCCTCTGAGATGCATTATCCACATTGCTGTTGATAGAATGAAATGTTTATATTTCTCATCAGGCTTGGGATGGATGTGTGACTCTTATATTGTCCTTAAATTCATTCTTTTAAATCACCGTAGGTGTTTCTCTTGATTCCCTAGTTGTTAGATGTTCTCAGAAAAATTTGAAATGACAATAAGCCTTCACATTAAGGGGTTTCAGTTTATTATGATTTTTAAATGTATTTGTTTTATTATTAATAAGGACATGTTTTCAGTAATTTAACTGAAAATAGATATGTTTTGGGTCTTGGAACCCACCAGAAAAAAGTCACAGCATGCCCCATTTGAATATTTTATCTTTGTGTGATTGAGTTGTTTCGTTGAAACATTATGTAAAGATGTTACACTTTCAAATTCTGGAATGAGTTCCTGACACTTGGCACAGTTACTGTCATGAGGACCTTATATTAAGGTTACACAACCCTTTTAAAAGAACTTTATGCACCAAGCTATCCCAAGGGTGACATTTTATCAGAACTTATGCCAAGAATTCTCCTCTGTGCAGGCCATCAAATGCTTATTGAGTGATTAAAATTCAGTACTGTGTCTGGTCAAGGGTAAGTTGGCCTCTACCCTTCATTTAATTATGGTGAGGCTGTATTAGCCTGAAACTTCCAGAAGGTTTTATATGACTGACTAATGTCTGGTGCAGTGTTCCTCTCTCAGGTCCTACTTAAGGATGAATGGAAATGTGTTTGAGATCCCCTGCCCCCGTTCAATTGTTGCAGAAAAAATAATTATTAAGGTCCTAACATAAAAAGCACTCCTCAAATGCAATGATCAAAATTACTGACAATGTTTATTTAATAATTTACAAACATGATGTTGGACTTTTAGTAAGAAGTCCCCTAAAAATCTATGAAGAAAATAAAAATGTTGACAAAGATCACAAAAATGTCCTATTCAAATAAAAATGAAAGGTTATGATATATATGTGGTGAATTATGATATTTAAATATAAAGATGAAAAGTTGCTGATGGTAAAAATAAGATTTTTTTAGTTATACTTTAATAGTTCATAATTATGGCTAGTGAATGAGTTTGGATGGGATAAACTTCGTGCTGAGGCTGTGTCCTATCTTTTGCATGGCAAAATGAGTGTTGTGTTAATTTTCCTCTTACAAAGACTGATTTTGCTGCTTTCTTTATTTCTGACAGAATAAATATGTTTTGCTACTGTGTTCAAAAAATGAAATAAAAGAAAGTTAATTTGTATAATAAACATACAAACGTAATGTTAAACATCCCTATACTGGGAAAAACAGGAGCAATATAGTATAAAATCAAAATGATAAAGGGTAAACAGAAAAAAGTTATGCAAATTCAAGCTTGTGCATGTGTATTATACAGGTTACATAAAATGATACTTAACTCTGATTGAAAAAATGCTAATAAATATGTAATGTGAAAATGTATAAGAAGTCATGTGAACTAGGCCCAAATTAGGGAAATACTGACTAAGAAACTGAAGGAGCAAGTTGAAAGGATCAGACCAGGGATCAGAGACTGAAATGACCATCATGATAATAGAGGAGGGCTTCCCGGTATACGAGAACTCTGTAACTTGGCATCTGCCTGTCCTGTCTTATCTGTGCATTGTCTGGAATAAACATATATCCCAAAACTATAAGTAACAATAATTCTGTCTAAAGATTTATAAATAAAGGTACAAATTAATCAAGCATAAATTGGGTGGACTCGTAACTCAGTTTCCCACCTTACATTCTGAACAACATTTCTTCCCTCCTCTTTGCCTACAATTTTCTGTCTAGAATTGCCTTGGTTTCCGACTAAGCTTTCTGTACCCTGTCAGTTCTGCTAGAGCAATGATACTCAGATTGACGCTCATGTGGAACAACTGATTCTTTAATGTGTCTCCTGCCATTCTTTGCAGCACATGATTTTAAAACACTATGATTTAATTATTAACCAATCTAAGTTATTAATCAGTCCGGATCCTTTTACTATGTTATTAACCAATTGTAGTTGATAAATAATACTTGGTCAGTCATCTTGCTGTGAGAATAATATAATATAAAAACTAAATATTTCCACTATCATAATGCTTAAATATGTGTAACCCTTCTGCCCGTCTGAGTTAGCAGCAACAAGGGCCGGGTTCAGTATCTAGGGGTTCCGTTTCAATAACACAATACAAAACTGGCTCGAGCCCCCACTCAGTGACCTGGGACAATTATATACCACCCCCCAGGCGCCTATAAGAGGCAATACTTCCCCTCTCGCAAGCACAGAGTCTGAGTGTAGCAAAATCCTTTTAATAAAGGAAGGAAACAATGTGGCATTATGTTGGGGAAACACCACAAACAGGATTCATAACACAAACCATGAGCAAAAGACCCACCCCCAAGTACCTTTGGCAGTGTCCTTTTCCCCTCAGGGTCTTAAGTCCAGCAACCCAAAAAATCCCCCAAAGTCCCAAAAGTCTCTGTCCCTAGTCAGCACTGCCCCAGAGTTAAAAAGTTTATCTGCAGAGTTTTACCTCCCAGCCTGGGTGGAAATGGGGGGAAGGGGTTGGGGTGTTAAGGGGTACCTTACGTGGTCCAAGGCCAACTGCCCCACCTCTCCGTGGAGTTCTGCTGCAGCCTTCACCATGAGCCATTCCGCCAGCTGCTTCGCTCCACCAGCCGTCGCATGAGCCACTCCAGTCATCCCGCGAACTGTTCTGATCCACCAGCCACTCCACTCCATTCCACCAGCCATCCCGGGAGCCACACCAACCATCCCACGAACTGCTCTGCCAGTCACTCCACAATATATCTTCACCCCCGCACACACTTAACACAGCATTCAGTGATTTCAGCTCTTAGTAATTTTTGCTCTTTAGTAAGTTCAGCTTGTAGTCAGGGGAACCTGGGTGCTAGTACACCATTGGCACAAAGTGAATTCAGCTCAGCAGCCTGTAATTAGACTCCTAATGGAATCAAAATTAGCTCTGATAGTCCACCATGGAAGAGAAAGCAGTGTAGCTAGTGTTTCAGGCCCTCAAATAGGGGGCCCCACCACCAGGCACAACTGATTGCCCCCAACCTCTCTCAATTCACTGGCTTTTGGAACCCATGTCCCTTGTCTAGCGTGTGCTACTTAGTTGATGGTGAGTCCCTCTGTAATAAAACAGTTCCACTGTCCTTGGTTTACATAATCAGGGTAACAACACTTTATTCTTCTTGTTCCAATAACAGAGAAACTGGGGATCCCACAGCAGCCAAAGTGACCATTCGGGCTGCTGTGGGCTCATGCTAGGCGGGGTGGGTGTGCCTGAAGTTCTTTTCCACAACTCACCACCAGATGTCAGGGTAGAGCTCATCCTGACTCTGCTTACATATGAATATATACTGTAGCAGTGTTTCTCAAACTGAGGCCGCTGCTTGTGTAGGGAAAGCCCCTGGTGGGCCGGGCCAGTTTGTTTACCTGCCCCGTCCGCAGGTCCGGCCCGATTGCAGCTCCCACTGGCTGCGGTTCGCTGCTCCAGGCCAATGGGAGCTGCTGGAAGCCAAGTGTGGTTCACCAGGAGTTCACCAGGTGAGCTGGGGTGGAACAGGACTGGCATAGATATCCAGCTAGGCCTTGCTGGTGCATATGAAGTATAGTGCCTAGTCTAAAAACAGGCTGGGCATATACATAAGGATATGCTAGACAATCTGTGAAGGAAGGAGTGAGGACTTAGGCATTAACATATGCTGGGAGGACTTGGCTCATTGCCCTGTAAAATCTTTACCAATTGCTAACAGGAAAAACTAATAATAGGGATGTTCTACCATACTTTTAAGTATTCTCAGTTTACCTTCACTTTGTGGAAGGGATTTGGGCACATCAATTTACAATGGACTTGTTTGCTTAGAATTTTCTACAGTCAGTCCAGACATGCACATCTTGTTTATTTCTAAGATCTTACTTCTTTTCAGTCCAGTCATTTTACTTCTTGGACACTGTCCATGCAATTTTATTCAGAGTGACACTAAGCTACTTTCAGTGCATTTAGTACATATGTCCTGAGTTAGACATAACAAGATTCCAGAAGTCTAAATCTCATCTTTATTACTGGATACCATGTGTATGGCTTCAGTTATAGTGCCCTGAACATTTCACTGTAGAAAGTTCATCATAAACTAGATTGACATAGTAAATCTACTTCAGGGCTTTTCCTGAAATTCTCATCTGAGTGCCCACTGAAATGAAAGAAACAAAATCCTTAACTTTCTTATCTCTGTACTCTATCAGTTGAGTTATATTTATGGAAATTGTTGTCAGATGGCAGTGACTCTCAGTTCATTTGGTAAAGAGCTCTCCTGTTCTATTCCAGTTTATCTTAGAATGAATTTTAGAGTGTACATATACAGTAGAGTTTTCTCATTTTGTTCCTATGCAGATATTTATAGTTAAGGGTTTGTAATGGTTCATATCTGCACCTGTCAGGTATTTTCTCCAAGAAACATTTTGCCATTGGTACTGTATATACAGTATTTGTTTTATTCATTTATGCATTCTACAGCCTATGTTCTACGGTAGTTATAAGTGTTTGTGAGAGGAAGAAATAGTGTGTGTGTTGAGGAATAAATGTCAGAGAAGCTGGATTAGAAAATAAGTGAGAGAACAAACTTTGATAAACACCTTAAAATGCTTTCCCATTCACCACTCTGAGTAGCACAGACTATCTGCAGCACATTTTTTGTCATTCCTGCACATGTCAACCAAAAAATAGATTTTAAAAATATCCATTTATATCTATGGGCCAATCTCTGCTGCCCTAACTTCTCCACAAGAAGCATCGTTCTTCACAAGAAGGTCCATTCAATTACTTCTGTGGCAGTCCTTACAGAGTAAAGTGCTACTTAATGTGCATAAGACTATTGCATTCTAGCCTTATGTGAAACAAGCATCCATCTCAAACTCTACGGACTTTAACCATTTAAAATAAATAAATAAATGCAACAACAACCAAAAACCCCACAATCCAATCCATACTGTACAATGCCAGAAAATGCAGCAAATCCAGAAATATATCCCAATCCATAGAACAGAATGAACCAACAAGCCACACTAGAAAAAAAAATCTCACTCTCTACATAAGAATTGCCATACTGGATCAGACCATTAGTCACTTATTTCAATATCCTGTCTCTGACAGTAGCTATTGGAGAAGGTGCAAAAATCCATTATAGGCAATTATGGAGCCACCAGCTCAAAGGGAAAGATTCTTCCTTGCTCCCATTAGCTAGTGACTGACATATGGCCTGACACATGAGGCTCCACATCTTTGATACAATTATTTTATCTTAGCTAATATAAAGATCTCAGACCTCTGCACAAAGCCTGTGAAAACAGATGGACCTTGCAGTGTTCCTTGAATAAAAAAAAAAAAAAAAGAGGAAAGGAAAGAAGTGGCACCTGGTTACAGCTGACCGCTAAGTTTCATTGATATAGTGACATATCTATGGGGTAGGGATAGCTCAGTCATTTGAGCATTGACCTATTAAACACAGGATTATGAGCCCAATCCTTGAAGGGGCCACTTAGGCATTTAGAGCAAAACTCAGTACTTGCCTCTGCTAGTGAAGGCAGGGGTTGATCTCAATTACCTTTTGGTGGTCCCTTCTAGTTCTATGAGATAGGTATAGCTCCATAGATTTATTTTTATATTTATATGTACTGCATATAGTGATTTAACAACGATTAGGAAAACATGGTCACTGCTATAAGACTATAGTCTGGGGAGAGAGGTGAAGTGAGGTGCTCAAAGTCATAGAGGGGATGACAGCCAAATTGAAATCAATCATCCAGAACTGTGCTGATGAAAGGGAGGTTGCAAATGACATAGTGGTTAGCAATGGGAATTAGGGGAACGTACAGATTTTTTTTTTCCAGAAGAATAAACTGTTCTGAGAGAGATTGGGAAAGATTCTATGGAGCAGGAATGATTGATGGCAAGGACATAAGGAACAAGAGCAGAAGCCCAGGTGGGGACACAGACAGAAGTTGTCCACTAATTAAAAACAGAGTAGTAATAAGAATTACAGAATATATTTAATATATTTTAATTACTGGGCGTTGAAATTAACAGAGACAGATATTACTGATAATGACTCTTGTGTAAAGATCAAAGTTTCAAGCTTACATAGCTTTGTGAGTGTCACTATAACACTGTGGCTATTTTTTTAATTAACAGTGTTTAATAAGTATTCTAATCTGCTAAAGCCCTAATCAAATGTATTATTTGTTTTTGTTTTTCTGATGATTACTTGAAAAGGAAAGAGGAAATAAATGAAGTTGAAGAGATGTGATCTTTTGTCTCACCAGAAAGTTTGATGCACAGGAAGACTGTTGTGTGTACAAGTTGAATGGAGCAGTACTTCTGCAACAATATTTGCTGTGTCCTGTCAAATCAGTATGAAAATTATGGGGGGGAGGGGTGTGAGCAGGGGGATTAAGCTTTTATTTCAAGTGGGAAGCTAGAGACAGAAAGCCCACCAGAAGGAAAAAATGCATTTTAAAACTATTGAAAAAGTCTCTAGATTAAAAAAAAGCAAGAGCTCAAATCAAACCATGTTACTCCCTGAAAATGTTTCCATGCTAATTTGAAAAGCTTTTGTTAAACATAAGAACTTGATTATGTATATTGCTTAATTTTCTGTATTACTCCTGAGTTCTTCCACTCAATCTAGGTTTGATAGTGATAATTTGCCTAGGTTCTGATATTATATACAGCTGCTATCATTGCCAGTGCTAGTCCCTCCACAAGGCAGCAGGGCCACTCATCCTCAATTGTGCTGCAACAACGTTGGTAGCGGGTGGGCTGAGTGAGTTCTTTTTGGTTTTCTTGTTTGCATAGTTAGATTCTGTTTTCTCTAGAGTTAGAAATCTGGATTATTTTAGATGCCACAGTCTCATTGTCTGATGACCAGAATCTCTGTCAGTGTTACTAGGTCAACTCTGATGTCATCTATTTATATTTATTTTTTAACTGAGCCAGAAGGATCAATTTAAGTATGCAAGAAGTCAATTTATCTCTGAATAGACACTGACAGCTCCAGTTACAAAGAGATTGCACATTATCTCTTAGGAAATAGTTTTTGTTTTATTATTGTAGTAAATATTATGAATCCTTTCCATTTTTTTGAATTAGAAAACACCAAGTGTATCTATCATTATTCTCTTGTCTGACATGACTTTGCCAGTCTGTAAATTTTCTTTTAAATTAGTAGACTGAGTATTCTTATCAACCCTTAGCCAGCTGCAATTACTGTCACTCTTTTCAGCTGAATTAATAGGTTTGTTCTAACTAAACAGAATTTTTTTGTCATAAATTGGGATTTTATTGAGCACTCTGAACCTCCTAATATTGTTTTAAACATAAGAACTGTCCAAGAAGTAGAGATGGCAGAAACAGCTAAACTTTATTTGACTTCCTAAACGGCTCCATTGAACAAAAGCTAAGTGTATGAAGGATTACGTTTTTCCCATATTCCTGAATGATTACTCTTTTGGGGAACAACAACAATTGAAGACTAGTGTATACAGAACAGCTAAATATGACTGTGGAAAGAGCTTGATTAGAATTTCTAGTTGATTGGAAAAGAATTTGAGACCATCAAAAATGATACCTTGCCTCTTGTAAATAATATTATGCCAATATGTCAGATGTTTCCATGACTTGTTGATGTATCTGTGCAATGCATAATATACAGGCTGGGTAATGAAGCAGTACATGAGGGAAATAGTAAAATCTGTGCAGGCTGTGCGAAGATCTATCAAGCTCCCCTTGCAGAGTTTCTTCCCAATTCTTCTTGGGAGGCAAGAAGACAGGCAGAGGTTCCCCCCAAAAAGAAACAGGAAATTCAGCTCTCAGCAGGGGGGATGACTGTCCTGGAAATATCTATCCCTAGAGCATCCTTAAAGGGAAGTTCTACAGCCTAGAATGGTTAGAGGCATAGGGAGCAGGAGGAAGGGCAAACTGCTGGGATCAAGGCGGGATTTGAAATAAGGGGGAGCTTATGGTTCAGAGAAGCTTTGGGTTTGGGGGCTATATAACAAAAGGGAAGGCATTACAATTCCAGGTGTCCATGGGGAGCTGTTCAGTGCAGGAGGGCTTGAGAGGAGGAGGAGGAGGGTGAGCCAGTAGGTTTGTTAGGTTGGGTGGGGAGCGGAGAAGAAAGGGTAGTGTCTGAGGTTGGTGGGCCTGAAGAGAAGATGATATTGGAATCAGGGAGCAGAGATCACATTCGCTGCACTACTGGACAGCAAGTTGGCAGGAAGTCAGCAGGTGAGGCTGGCTTCCCAGCTGGCATGGCTTTTGGAACAAGCATCTCATGGCCCAGTCTAGGCTCATGTGCTTTTCCTTTTTCTGTTATGTTTTTATATAAAACGGTCCATATCCAGCTCTATGCTCTAGCAAACTTGCCAGGAATTGACATAAAGCCAAACAAAACAAACCTATCCAACCTGTTCACTGAATGAGGCAGTAATTCTGAAGAATAAATAGCATGTGATCAAGAAATTAAAGACTGTATCATAGTGCATATGCACAAGAGGACTGAACTAAGGTTACTCAGGCAACCTTAAATCTAGCATTTCTTCACTTTTGAATACTTAGCTTTGCAACCTAAATAGCATTATTTTAACACTGATTTTCTATTAAAATAGAATTTTTATGTTTTCACACACACACTTATTGTTTTTATGTTTTCACACACACTTATTGAATCTCAAACAGGCTTTTTAATAACTACAGAGTTACTGACACGCAGTTGCAGCAAAATATTAATACACTAGCATATTCATGCTCATGTGGCAAAATCATTGTTAGAAATGCTCCATTTGGGTGGTGGTTGTTCTGGACCATCTTTATCCAATTGCTTTTTCCAGAGCTGCCACAGAAGGGGCTATTGTTTTTAGGTGAGGGTTGGGAGGTAGGAAAAAAAGATGGAGGTGCAAATAGCTGTTTTAAGGACATAGGAATAATTATTCACTATAGACCCACTATCAGTCACTCATTCTCTGTCTTTCGATTTATAAATAGTATAGCATGTATGTATTGTACATATCATCTGGAGAGGGGAACAAATATACACTATGAGAAAACACAATGTGGGGGGAGGGCTAGCTCAGTGGTTTGAGCATTGGCCTGCTCAACCCGGGGTTATAAGTTCAATACTTGAGGGGGCCACTTAGGGGTCTTGTCAAAAAAAATCAGTACTTGGTTCTGCTAGTGAAGGCAGGGGGCTGGACTCCATGACCTTTCAAGCTCCCTTCCAGTTCTAAGAGATAAGGTATCTCCATTAATTAAAATTTAAAGGAATTCTCCTGATAGGAGTAAAAAATAACAAGTAACATTGTTACTTTTGACATTGGCATGTTCCTCACAGATGTTATATTTCTTACGCATAGGGTCATGCAGAATCTTGTATATTTTTCTGTCACCATAGTCACAGGTGTAAAGCCTTTCCATACCATTTGTACTCCATTTGAATGCAGCTTTATTTCATAGTTTGTCTTTGAAGAGAGATGGACCCAAATCCAGATATTTCAAATTTTGAGGAAGAGGGAGCTTGAAATCCAAACCAAACTGGATCCAAATTTTGCAGGTTGGGACACTCTCTAGTTCTGATCTGGCTTTGTATAATGAAATCTTTTTTTACACCCAACACATATTAAAACAGAGCTATGTTTCCCTTTTAATTGGAAGACTCTTAGTCAAAATCCAAATTCTATGAAACAGAAAAAACATTTAGAAAACATTGCAGTCAGGTCATTAAGGCTTTGTTGCTGGTCTGTTTCCAGACCTCTGTTATGCTATGCCAGGCTTCCGTTCTTTGAAGTGAGGGGGGTGATACTTACCCTAAAGGGAGATGGCATGAACTGTCAAAGAAACACTTTTTTTGAGTTCTTAAGTCGTATCCAAGTTTCCAACTGAGAAATTAATTTAGTTGACACTGACAGCACATAGGGCTGCTCTTTGTGTGTGTCTTTCCTTCCTCTGGCTGTACCTGTACAACTATTTATTCAGGGAACAATTAACACTTATAGAACTCAGAAAAGTGAAAAATACACAGCTATAGTGTAGTAATTACAAATAACAGGTGATGCCCAAAGTGTTCTTTTCATCTCCATTTCTCCTCAGACCGCTTTCTTTTACTTGATGTTTTTGTTTGTTTTGTGTCAGCAGAATGCAGTCTCCTCATGAATTACAGCAATGCTTTTACAAAACTCTACTAAGCCCTGGCCTACACTGGTGGGGCGGGGTAGATCTAAGCTATGCAACTTCAGCCACGTGAATAACGTAGCTGAAGTCAATGTACTTAGATCTACTTACCGCGGTGTCTTCACTATGGTGAGTCGACTGCTGCCACTCCCCCGTCGACTCTGCCTGCGCTTCTCACCGAGCTGGAGTACAGTGAGTGCTCAGGGATTGATTTATCACGTCTAGACTAGACGATAAATTGATCCCTGCTGGATCGATCACTGCCCGCCGATCCGGCTGGTAGTGAAGACATACCCTAAGTTTCTTATCTCCATCTTCCTCCTTCCAGCGCCCTCTGTTTCTCAGATCCTATCTAAAACCCCACTGAAGTAAATCTGGGCCTTTGTATTGATTCAATAAGATTTGGATCAGGTTCCCATTGTCCCAGTAAAACTTCTGATTTTCCAGGTCTTTTGAAAGTCTTACACAGTTATACTACCTATCCAGAAATGTATCCCTGGTTACGGAATTTAATAGAACACACTCACTTTCATCAGGCTGGGGCAGGGGGTTGGGCTGCGGGAGGGGGTGAGGGCTCCAGCTGGGGGTGTAGGCTCTGGGATGGGAGCAGGGATGAGGGTGTTGGGGGATGCGGGCTCCAGGAAGGAGTTTGGATGCAAGAGGGGACTCTGGGCTGGGGCAGGGGTTTGGGGTGCAGGAGGGTGTTCGGGGTGTGGTGGCTCAGCGGCGCTTACTGCGGCTCCCAGGAAGTGGCTGCCAGGTCCCTGCAGTCTCTAGGTGCATGGGCAGCCAGAAAGGCTCCACGCGCTGTCCTTGCACTCGCAGTCACTGCCCCGGCAGGTTCCCAGCCAATGGGAGCTGCTTAACCTGCACTCAGGGCAACGGCAGTGCGTGGAGCCTCCCTGGCCACCCATGCACTTAGGGGCTGCAAGGACCTGGTGGCTGTTTCCAGGATCTGTGTGGAGCTCGGCAGGACCACCCAGAGGGTTATGGGGGCCTGGGGCAATGCAATTTCGGGGGCCCCTTCCATTAAAAAAAAGTTGCAATACTATAGAATACTATATTCTCGTGGGGGCCCCTGTGGGGCCTGGGGCCTGGGGAAAATTGCCCCACTTGCCCCCCCCCCCCCCCGGGCAGCCCTGGAGCTCGGGCAAGCAGGGAACCTGCCTTAGTCCCGGGCTGCTGCTTCACCACTGACCGGACTTTGAACAGCCCAGTCGGCAGTGCCGCCAGGGTCACTCTTTGATTGGGCATTCCGGTCGAAAACTGGATGCCTGGCAACTTTACAGTTACAGGACTTGGCTAACTCCCATGTTGGGAAGTCTTTCTGGCTAAGATGAACTGTTCTCCTCTGCTGCCCTTAGACATGGGAAAAACTCCTTGTAGAGCCCCTCTTTTATTGCCTCTTAAATCCTTCATCAAACCCTGCTCTGCTGGCTGGCATCACTGCTGCCTGGCTTTGGGAAAGCAAATGGCAAGTCTGCTGAGTGTTCTATTCTACATAGACCTGTCAATTGTCTGGGCCAGGGACTCTCTTCTGTCTTTATAGTACCAAGCACCTACTGGGGCCTTCAGTCTTAATGGAGGTTCGTAGGTGTGACTATAACAGAAATAAAAACGGTACCAATTATTATTTTGCATTCTTGTGCAAATACAATGCTGTGACCCTCGAGCAAAACTTTGGGTGAAATCTTAGCCCCACTGATGCCAGTGGTAAAAATCCTACTGACTTTAACGTGTTAACATAGATACACATGCAGACTAGCATTATTCATATGCCTCAATCATTCTCACAAGGCCATTCTATATATGAGTGTTCATTCAGATGACCAATTTCTGTGGGTGGCAAGGAGGACTAGCAGAATTTAATTTTTATATTTTTATAACTTTGTTGGATTCTAGTTTATTTTTAAGCATTTTTATTTGCATTTATTTAAATTTTCACAGTTACAGAAAATTATGGGAGGGTCAGCCAATGGGTCGGGAGGGTCAGACAATAAATAAATGACAGTAAATAATGAGATTCAGAAAGTTAAAGTATTATAACGGTTAAAACACAAACTGTCAGCATCAAACGTCAACATTTTAGGTTTAAATCAAACTATACGTTTTCAAGTCGCATTTTTGTTAGTTTGCCAGTCTATAAATTTTGATTACTATGGATGGAAATACTCTTTATCGGTTTATGTGTGTATGGTGAAATCAATGTTTATCGACATTTCCTGAAAAAAATCAAATACTTCCAAGCCTAGTGGTAAGCAAAGAAAAATATCTTAAGTCTTTCAGGGCCACATTATTAAAAATGGAGTGGTTGTGTACATTCAGTTGTACATTTATGGGCAGTTCTTCATGAAAATGTGTTCATTGTTGTTGATTTATTATTTTTCTGTGGAACACATTTAGACTTGTAAGCATTGGTCTTTGTTTGTGCTCTCCCAGAACTGTTTTCTTTTCATATTTATCTCTAGCACCATAATGCACTGCTATCATAAGCTAAGTATAGTGTCTTTGATAACTATGTTAAATAGAACTGATAGAGACTCGTAAAGCACACTTGGCTTGCTAGCAACCTCTTTTAAGAGAAAATGTTCTACAGGCTCATGTGTCTAGGGAGAGTTTATTTAAGTTCAAGTGAGAATTTAAATGTAGATTCATAGATTTTAAGGCCAGAAGGCATCATTATGGTAATCTAGTCTGTCTTCGTATAAAACACAGACCATAGAATCCTGCCCGCTCATACCTGCATTGAGTACAATGAAATAGAAATGTGTTTCAATGGGTGTTTTAAGTTTTTCCTATGAGCCAAAATTTGAACAGGCTTTGTGCGGTTAATAACTTATCTAACAATAAAACTTAAAAGGTAACCTTTTGAAGGTGCCCAATGGAAGCTTATGTGCTCAGTTAACTTAAAAACTGAGATAGATGAACCTGTACAATTGCTTTCATTAACATCCAATGGAACTTTTAGAAGCAGGGTCTGATGATCTTGTTAAGTGATATACTGGCATCTTAGAACAGCACAAAGTGAAAGAGAAAACATGAGAGAGGCTGAAACTACAGCTGATAGAGAGTTTTCTAAAAATTGGGTTTTTGACTACATGAAAGTTTTGAGGGAAAGTATTCGCTTTCCCACTTGAACATTAAAATTTTAGATGTTTTTTTTTCTATTTTCTTTTTTTTTTTCTTTTCTTGGGGAGGGGGGCAATTTTCAGAAGTTTTCAGTAAAAAAATTTTAGGTTTCTACAGCTTTGGATTGATATTTTTCCGCCCCCAGGAATCTGAATTTTTTTCAGGTTTCTGATGAAAACTCTAACTTTTGCACAGGAATAAAACCCAAAACAATGTTCTTCTGACCAACCCTTGCCAAAACCTGATGTGTATATTTCTACTGGGTGATCAAAATATTTCCAAAAATATTTTGAACCCAATTCTCCAACCCTTTCTCATGTTGAATAGCACTTGCTCATTTGAGTGGTCTCATTCGGTTCAATTAAACTATTCATGTGAGTAAATATTACTCAGCATGATTCCTAGTTGCGGAATTGGGCATCATGCATCTAATTGTCTTAAAATATGAATAAAAAGCACTATCATTATTGGGAGTTTAAATTCTCCACTGTTGGCTGCAATGAGCTGTCTAGGATCCATCTCAAATCTGGCAGGTTCTGCCTTTGAAGTACTCACAGTTGGGCTGCAGCTGCTTTCAGCACAGTGAAATTGGCATTAGCAGTGTACCTCTACTGTGGGAGGTAATGTCAGCCTTTGGCTTTGCGTCTCAGTGTGCACCCAAGACATGCCAATATCACACAGTTACCTAACCTGGCACTGTTAGTGTTGGGAGTGGGAGTTACTGTTAAACAAAGCAGTTGGGTTAATTTAGCTTCATTGGAAAGGTAGGAGGTGGGGAAATCAATAATAGCTAGATGGAAAAGGATAAAGAACAGTAATGAAAAGAGTAAGGGAAAAATACCAGGAAAAACATTACAAAAGCTATTTAATTGGCCTTTTGGGGACTCAACCTTCACTTCCTCTGCACTCCTTTTTAGTAGTGGTGATAGACTTTATATGCCTTGGGTAGAGTGGGGTGAAGGATGGAAATCTAACCAATTCTACTACCTGCACATAGATGTATGCAATGCTGCTGCCTCAGCTCATAAAACAAATTCTGTCTAAAATGAAATCATACAGGGCCCCTGTCCTTAATTATAGTGTATGGTTGTATCAGCTCCACTGACAACCATCTTAGAAGATGTTTGAGGTCATCTGATTATTTATTTTTCATTGGAAATTTGGAGAGTCTTGCTCGTCAGAGTGTGGATTTCTGATACAAGGTACAGATCTTTAGTCACATGTGCTTAGTTCACAATTTAAAGGTGTTTCAATGTATTGCATTATGAAATGAGTATACGTGTTTGTACGCGCTCTTTCTCTCACAGTTACACATATATATATACACACATGCATTTGAGCTGATCAGAAAATGGGTATTCTTCCATGGAAAAGCATTCGATGAAAATGAAAAAAAAGTTTAATTTGTCCATGGAAAACTTCAACTTATCATCAAAACAATAAAAATTAGTAGTTTTCATTTTTCAGCTGCAAAGTTTCTGATGAAAATGAGAAAGTTAATTAAAAACATGATTTAGTCAGAAAACAAAATTTTCCATTAAAAACAGTTTACATGGAAATATTCCGACCAGCCTTAATTCATAAACAAACAGATAAAATCTGACCTCTTAAAGAAGCCTGACTTTCAGAGAATGGGTATTCAGCATTTACAGAAAGTCAGGCTCTTTTAAAGTGCCCAACATTTTTCTTTCTTCTTTTTCTTCACTTTACCCTGTCTATTGGGAAGAGGCAGGGGGTCAGATATTGGTGGATTGGAGACAAGCCTTCTTGTCAAGTGTGTTTTACAAGATGATACCAACTTTCGTTGTGTTTTCCTTCTGCATCTTGAGCCACTTATTTCTAGGTCTTCTTCGCGGTGTTTGTGCCATGACTATTAGCTCTTGTACCATCTGACCACCATATCTTGTTGACTCACAGGACCCATCCATCTTAGTTGATACTCCCTCAGTTTTTTTGTGATGCAGGCTTAACTGTATCCATGGTACTGTTTCATTGCGTAGCCTATCAGCTGTCAGCTTATCCAATGTTCACCTCAGCATGCTCATTTCAACAGTGGCCAGCATTCTGATCCGTACTTCAAGTGATTTTATACACTTTGCTTTTTAGTTTACCCAGCATATGCTTATAGCCTTTCACACCCCTACTTAAAGTGTCCAAATTGGAGTCCCCCAAATCAAAAGTTGCTTTGAAAATGTTGGCATATTTAAATAGATAAGAAGATGCCAAATTCCAAATGCCATTTTGTTTCTCCCACTGACATAAATTATATATCTAAATAATTTTCAAATAAACAAAGAAAGAAATACTGGGGAACATAGGGAAACCATGGGAAGAACCTCCTGAAAGTTCATACCTATAGGAAAAGAATATTCTGTAGGTGGGGGGGTTGATTGACAAATGACATGTATTATATATTTGTGATTAGAAATAGTGCAGTACTTGGTACTTTTTTTTTTTGTATCAGAATCAACCTGAACATTATTCAAAGAATTGTGGATTTTCTATGCTTCCAGCATGCAGGAATATTCCTTTCAATGTAAGGCTGTAATATTTACAATTACTGACAGTATGCCTTTTAGAAATGCGGGTTTCAATGTGGCTTAGTAAAAGCATGTTGTAATTTGTCTGTCATTTCTCTCAAAGTTCATTGGCATTGTCAAGTCATGTTTACCTCAGTAGGAAAATTTAAATTTCATCCTTGGAGATTTCATATGGCATTCTGCTTTCCCCGAGGTTTTGTGCTAAATCTGCAATGTTTTCCCCCCTATAAATTAACATCTCACTTCATATGACTTCATTAAACTGTTCAGATGCAAATGATCAAAAAGCCCTGTTATTTTAAAAGATGATTCCCAATATATGATTCTGCTAATGGCTGGATGTATGATTCCAAGAGTGTGGTCTGTGTGGGTGGAGATGTGAGTGGGTGTCTCATATTATATATTCAAATAATAGACACAGACAAAAAGCACCTGTGACATTTTAGATTGTTGCTCCAGCAGGTAGAAGGATGTGTATGCCAAAAACAGAGGCAAAGAATTCCAGCTGCTGTGTGACATTTCAACATCAGTGTGACAAAAGAATTGTGATGTTTCTTTTACCATTTAAGAGCAACTTTACTGTAACTATTTTCAGTCCCAATGTCACAGAGCACTAGAGCAGTGCAAAACTGTCACTGCAAAACCCCCACACCTGGAATCCATATACAAAGCCCATTGAAGTTAATGGAAAAAACTTCCACTGTGGATCAGACTATAGGTGAGTTTTGCCTTCATTTCAGGTTTTATTACAGCAAAACCCAAAACTCAGTCAAGATTAACTAATGCTTATAAACCTGAACCAAATTTTCGAATTCCATTGAAGAATTCCATTTTAAAGAATTGTAGAGTGCAATTGAAGCTTCTGGATGTCCATATGTGATTCTGAGTGGACAATGTGCAACTCAGAGGTTTCACTTGATTTCAAACTTAAACTAAGCAAAATCTCAGCAGATTAAAGGAAATTTAGCAAAGTTCAGGTTCCCAAGACAGGAAAGTTCTTGCTGAGCCCCCTATAAAATATCCAAGGTATAGCTACAAGATCTTTGGAGTCTTCAAAATCCTTTAGCCATGCAATCATTCAAAATCACATTCTGCCATCCTTTCTCCAGCAAAACTCTCATTAACTTGAATGAGAGTATTACCCAATGGTGGAATTTGGACCTCAATGTTTATTTCATTTATTTAGCCTTTTCAATTGGCTTGGATCGATCTGTGCTTTTCTCAGAGCTAGCTGCTTCAGTGTTTTATACATAATATAAAAATTAGCACAATAATTTAAAAACATTTCCAACCATATTTCCTTCTCTATTACTACAATTATGTCTAGAGTTTTTTATTTGTATTTAATTTTCCTCAGAATATTATTTGAAAAACCTAACTTTGAAGTTTTGTGTTTATATGACACATAAGAAATTTCACCTAAAGATGTCTGATGAAACCAAGAGGCAGTTTTTTCAGGCAAAATTTCCCCTTTCAAGATAATTTTTTGTTTATTCACAATGAAGTATCATGTTTACAGTGAAATGCTCCTTTAACAAAGTTTTGGTCTAGGGTCCAGGCCCAGGCTGAACTTTTTAAACCCCTCATTCCTAGGTGGTGAGTCATCCACCATGCTGACTGCTTTTCCAGCAGTTTTACGTCTCCCTTCCTCCCCCCAAGCCAGAAAGCATTGCCCTCTTCTCCCGGCCAGCCAGACAACCCATCTCCCCCCTTTGCTTAAAGTGCAGGGCGGTGAATTCTAGTGATTACTTCTGAAGTGTAACTCTGTAGGATTACAGGGCACTGGTTGCAATTTTCATCTTTTCAGAATGACAAACAAACAAACAGTGACTTCGCCCTCATATGATTGGAGGGTATTTAACAATTATCAGACATAATAAGATATCACATCAACATCATCACACTGAACTGAAACTTAGTTTGAAAAAATGAAGTTCTGTGGACTGAGTAAAATTAACCACTGTGAAGAGAGCACAAGGTTCATGTCCAAGTGATGGATTTCACCTTCATGTGCACTTATTGGCTTCAGTGGGAGCTGAATATCCACATCTGAAAACAAATTTAGCCCAAAGTTTATGCTTGTTTTATAAACAAATAATAACTATTTGTGTCACCTTCCTCCCAAATCCTTTGCAGAAGCTTAGGCACCAACTCCATGGGTGCTCTGGGGCTATACTGGGATAAGCAAGTGCAACCCACATTGACTACAGTTGGGAGTTGTGTAGGCAAGTTTCACAGGGTGTATTTACATCTAACAGTTATGATGTAGATATAGTATGTAGAAATGTAATAAAACATTGTATCAATATAAGTAGACCTGCAAGAGACTTGGGAAAACCTACCTGTTGTGGAAGTTCTCTTATTTTTAAAATATAAACCTCAACAGTTGGTCAAGTACAAAGCGCAATCATTTAGAAGATCTGACAGGAGTAGGAGTTCCTTGCTATGAGCCTGGGACAAGGTCCTCAGACATGATGGGAAGACGCCATCTTGCATCACCCTCTAACCATTCCACCCAAAGAGCAACTATATCACTGCCAAAGTAACCTGGATTGCTCTCCCACGCTTTTGAGTTTAAGTAGCAGGGCTAATTTAGAATTGGCTGAGAAATATTGAATGCTACAGAGCACATCTCTACACTATTATGTTCAGTCTCAAGAGCTGGTTTCATTTGGAACACTGAGCTCTGTTTAATAATTAGACCTGGCACTTTAAAATGTGCCCACTCCTGCTTCAATACTGATTTGAGAGGTTCCCACACGGACACTGTCAATGCAGCATTGAAGTGGGAGAAGAAAGGCATGTGTTACAGTGACACATCAAAAAGCCTCAGCTCTTATAATAATGAAATTATTTTAGGATAGAATATAGCACTAGAGGTAGAACACTCTGTAATTTAATCTTTCCTAATACATCTCTTTCATTGCATCCTCCAATCATCCAAAGTTTACTCTTACAAATGTAAGCCTCTAGAGGCAGGGATAGTTTGGAGAAAGAACGGGAATGTTTGTGGTCAAATTGTATTTTAAAGTGATAGCATAATCAAATGAATTGGATATAAGGCCATTAGTGAACAAAGTAGTAAGCCAACATTTTTCATGTAACCTTTACAGGCATTAGTTTACCAGAGTTCAGTCTCCACTGAACAGCTTACCGCTACTCTAGTAATTAGAAACTGATAGCAAAGATCATACATCAGTTGAAAAACAAACCCTTCTAAAATTCAATAGTTTAAAGAAGGCATTCATCTAAGAAACTCATAATAATCCATTAGCTGTCTTACTCATATCCCATATAATTAGCATTTGTTGTTACAATAGCAGTTAGAATAATTCCTACTAATCCATAATTAAGTGGGTACTTCCAATTCAAATAGGCCTTCAGATACCATTGTGATGGGCATGGTATAAGGCATAAATAAAATTTCAGAAGCATATTTTGTACTTAATATATTTGTTCCTTGCAAAGAAAATAACATTGCTATTCACTTTGGGTTTAGGAAAAAAAATTCTGTTCTTTTTCTTTCTTCCTTCCTTCTCTTCCCCCTCCCCTCAATTGCATGAACTTGATCAAATACAGGAGGACAAGTATTCTTGGTTGATAGAGACAAGCAACTAGAAAAACAATGTTGACAAAAACACCCTTAAAATTATATTTTTTCTTGTCATGTGAATAAAATATTATTTGGGAATGAGCCTTTGTTATTATTTGTATTATGAAGGGCCACAAATTATCTTATGTCTGAAATGAATTCTTCCTTGAAATTTGTTCTGGGTGATTTTTTTTTCAACTGGAAATTTTTTTCACCAAAAAATGAAGATTTCATAAATTTGTGATGATTTTTTTTCAGTTGAAGAAAAAAAAACCTCAAAAATTCTGTAACAATAAAAATGTTTGTTTCAATGTTTGCTAAGCAAATGGTTTACATTTTTCAAATTGATACAATGTTTTGTTTTGGAATTCCTGCAATGAAAAAAAAAACCTTAAAAAAACTCAAAATGAAACAAAGCTTTTTATTTCAGATTGAATTAAATGTTTGTGTTTGACCTGAAATGAAACTTTCTTTCTTTCTCACTGAACTTTTTTTTTTTTAAATATTTATTTTGGGTCTACTCAAAACATTTTTTTTATTTTCAGAACTGCCAGCAAATTGAAAAATCATGTATTTGCACAGCTGTAGTCTGAAGTCTTATATTACTAACTGTGATTTATTTTCTTAAGTAATTAAATTACAGTTGTGGGATCTGGTTCTTGCATACCCTACAATTCCAAAACTCTCATTGTGGATTTTTAGCTGCCCAAAGAATGCAGAATACAGCCCTTCCTTTATTAAATAATATCTGGGGTGGAAGGGACCTCAGGAAGTCATCTAGTCTAATCTCCTCCTCAAAGCAAGACTAATCTGCAGACAGATTTTTGCCCCAGATTCCTAAACGGCCCCCTTAAGGATTGGGCTCACAATCCTGGGTTTAAGAGACCAATGCTCAATCCACTGAGCTATCGCTCCCCACTTTGTTCATTTAGGGAACATCTATACAGGGATAAAAACCTTTGGCTGGACCAGGTCAGCTAACTTGGGCTTGTGAGCCTTAGGATTTGAAAAATTGCTGTGTAGATGTTTGGGCTCAGGCTGGAGCCAGATAACTGGAACCATGCAAAGGAGGAGAGTCTAAGGGCCCAGCCTGAGCCTGACCATCTAACCAGTAATTTTTAGCCTTGCAGTCCAGGCCAGCTGCATCCGTGCCACACATCTTTCATCCCTGTGTAGACATATCCTAGCGATTCAATTCTACAGACACTTAAATACACATGCTTAGGTTTGGTAACTTGCCAATCAGACCTGGAAAGAAACTAGATAGTTCTGAAAAGAATCAATAGTTACAGTATATCTAATCTATAAATTACACTTTATCCCTGTGTCTATCTAAGCATTTCCACTGCACTTCTTTCCATAGTATCTGACTGCCCAACGCTCTAGATACATTTATAGAGCTACAGTGTAGAAGACTGATCCTACTCATGTTAAGAATAGATTTGGGGGGGGGAGGGGGAAATCTGAACTTGTTAAAACTCTTAAACCTATTTGTATTTTAGACCTTATTAATGATGGTTATTGAGGTACATTGGGCGTAACCCCTCTCCTCCATGACCCCCTTTTGCTTTGATATATCTAACAGTCAAGCAAGCCTCTTCCATCTATTTCTATTCATCCTCCAAGGGCCCTGCAGTCAAACTGCTGCCAAGATATAACTCATTTATACCCTAAGGAGAAAGATCTTATTAGTAATTATTTAATTATAAGTATAATTATTTAAATATCTATAATAAACACAGCCATCTCCTCTGACCTTCAGTTTCCTGATCAAATTTAATCAGTCAAACACAAGACAATAATCATATAACATTTACCTATTATTATGGTAATACATGCTAATAAAGGGCCCAATCTCGCTCCCATTGAAGATAATGAGGGGAGGGAAGAACAGCTACTGGCTTCAATGGAAGCAGGATCGAACCCTAAGAATATAATATAAGACAAGATTTTCAAAAATAGGAAGCCTAAAGTTGGACTTCGAGGGCCACATTTTCAAAAGTGCTTAGCACTGAACAATTTCCATTGAGGACAATAGAAGCTGCCAGGGACTCAGGACATTTGAAAACCTGTCCTTACATGTAGGTGTTTAGATATAGTTTGGAGTCTAATTTCAGGCTCCTTTTGAAAAATCTAGGTCCTTGTTCTCAGATATTAGCAATAAAGTAAAATCCTTTTTATTCAGGGTATGTCTACACTACAGGATTAATCTGAATTTATATAATTCAAATTTTGGAAACAGATTGTATAAAGTCAAATGTATGCGGCAACACTAAGCACATTAATTCGGCGGTGTGCGTCCACGTGCCGGGGCTAGCGTCGATTTCCGGAGTGTTGCACTCTGGGTAGCTATCCCATAGTTCCCGCAGTCTCCTCCGCCCATTGGAATTCTGGGTTGAGATCCCAATGCCTGATGGGGCCAAAAACGCTGTCGCGGGTGGTTCTGGGTACATCCTTCCCCCTCTCCAGGGAAGCAATGGCAGACAACCATTTTGCGCCTTTTTCCTGGGTGAACAGTGCAGATGCCATACCATGGCAAGCATGGAGCCCGCTCAGCTCAAGACAGCAGTCATGAACATTGTAAACGCCTCGCGCATTATCGTGCAGTTTATGCTGAACCAGAACCTGCAAAACCATGCGACGAGGAGTAGGCTACGGCAGGGGGCGGCAAGAATAATGAGGATATGGACATGGAATTCTATCAAACCACGGGCCCTGGTGATTTGGACATCATTCTGTTAATGGGGCAGGTTATAGCCATGGAACGTCGATTCTGGGCCCGGGAAACAAGCACAGACTGGTGGGACCACATAGTGTTGCAGGTGTGGGATGATTCCCAGTGGCTGCGAAACTTTTGCATGCATAAGGGCACTTTCATGGAACTTTGTGACTTGCTTTCCCCTGCCCTGAAGCGCCAGAATACCAAGATGAGAGCAGCCCTCACAGTTGAGAAGCGAGTGGCGATAGCCCTGTGGAAGCTTGCAAGACTAGAAAGCTACCAGTCAGTCGGGAATCAATTTGGAATGGGCAAATCTACTGTGGGGCTGCTGTGATGCAAGTAGCCAAAGCAATCACTGAGCTGCTGCTACCAATGGTAGTGACTCTGTGAAATGTGAAGGTCATAGTGGATGGCTTTGCTGCAATGTGATTCCCTAACCGTGGTGGGGCGATAGATGGAACCCATATCCCTATCTTGGCACCAGAGCACCAGGGTACTCAGTACATAAACCGCAATGGGTACTTTTCAATGGTGCTGCAAGCACTTGTGGATCACAAGGGACGTTTCACCAACATCAGCGTGGGCTGGCCGGGAAGGGTTCATGACGCTCGCGTCTTCAGGAACACTACTCTGTTTAAAGGGCTGCAGCAAGGGACTTACTTCCCGGACCAGAAAATAACCATTGGGGATGTTGAAATGCCTATAGTTATCCTTGGGGACCCAGCCTACCCCTTAATGCCATGGCTCATGAAGCCATACACAGGCAGCCTGGACAGGAGTCAGGAGCTGTTCAACTACAGGCTGAGCAAGTGCAGAATGGTGGTAGAATGTGCATTTGGATGTTTATAAGGTCGCTGGTGCTCGTTACTGACCCGCTCAGACATCAGCCAAACCAATATCTGCATTGTTAGTGCTGCTTGCTGTGTGCTCCACAATCTCTGTGAGAGTAAGGGGGAGACCTTTATGGCGGGGTGGGAGGCTGAGGCAAATCGCCTGGCTGCTGATTATGTGCAGCCAGACACCAGGGCGATTAGAAGCGCTGTGCATCAGAGAAACTTTGAAAACCAGTTTCATGACTGGCCAGGCTATGGTGTGAAAGTTCTGTTTGTTGAAAACCTGCCCCCTTGATTGACTCATTCCCTGTAAGCAAACCACCCTCCCCTCTTAAATCACAGCTTGCTTTTAAAGGAAATAAAGTCACTATCGTTTAAAAATCATGTATTCTTTATTAATTGATTACAAACATAGGGAGAGAACCAATAAGGTAGCCCGGGTGGCCTTTGGGAGGAGGATAGGAGGGAAGTAAAAGGCCACTGAAAAAAATCAATATAATGACAGCGTTTTGGTTGGGCTGTCCACTGGGGTGGAGTGGGAGGGTGCATGGAGCCTCCCCCCCGCGTTCTTACACGTCTGGGTGAGGAGGCTATGGAACATGGTGAGGGGGAAGGGAGGTTATACAGCGGCTGCAGCGGCACTCTGTTATCCTGCTGCCATTCCTGAAGCTCCACCAGATGCCGGAGCATGTCCGTTTGATCACGCAGCAGCCCCAGCGTTGCAGCCTGCCACCTCTCATCTCGAGTGTCCCTCGTGACATCACATTCACTGGCATCTTTCCTGTACTTAGATACCGTGTCCTTCCACTCATTCAAATGTGCTCTTTCATTTCGGGTGCATTCCATTATTTCCGAGAAAATCTCGTCTCGCACCCTCTTTCTCCGCCACCTTATCTGATATAGCCTTCGGGATGGAGGAGGGAGGCTTGAAAAATTTGCAGCTGCTGGAGGGATGGAAAAAAGAAGAGAAGTTTTTAAAAAGATACATTTTACAGAACAATGCTTATACTCTTTCACGGTGAACAACACTATTCACATTACATAGCACATGTGATTTCAGTACAAGGTCGCATTTTCCATCTTAATATTGAGTGCCTGTGGCTTTGGTGTTAGAGATCACAGACGCAGGTCCAGGCAACAGAATTCAGCTTGCATGCGGCCATGGTAAGCCATTGTCTTTCGAGTTCTGCGCCCTCCTTTCCCACATACCAAGCAAAGCCCGTTGAGTACTGCGGTTTTCCTGTTAACCTTCAGCAGCAGAAAACAAACTAACCCCCGCCATCCAATTCTCTGGGAAGATCGCTTTATCCCTCCCCCCACCGCGTGGCTGGTATCAGGGAAGATCCCTGCAGAAACCAAACTAACCCCCCCTCCCCGCCCGCCATGAATTATCTGGGATGATTGCTGTACCCCTCCCCCCACCGCATGGCTGGTATCAGGGAAGATCCCTGCTAGCCAAAGGTGAAAAGCTCAGCGCCAATTCCCCCCGCTCCCCCCGCGCTTGGCTAACTGCAGGGAAGGATTTCTTTTCAGCCACAGGCAAACAGCGCACTAGGAACGGCCACCTCCATCCCCTTAATTAAATTCCCATATTTCAACCAGGTTACCATGAACGATATCACTCTCCTGAGGATTACACAGCGAGATAAAGAAGGGACGTTGCTTGAATGCCAGCAAATACCGGGACCATATGCTGCCAGGCTTTGTCATGCAATGATACCAGATTACTTGCTACTAGCATGGCGTGGTCAAGTGTCCTACCATGGAGGACGGACTAAGGCTGCACTGCCCAGAAATCTTCTGCAAAGGCTTTTGAAGTACCTCCAGGAGAGCTTCATGGAGATGTCCCTGGAGGATTTCCGCTCCATCCCCAAACACGTTAACAGACTTTTCCAGTAGCTGTACTGGCCGTGAATGTATCCCAAGTCCTCAGGGCAAATTAATCATTAAAAAACAATTGCTTTTAAAACAAGTTTTATATTTTAAATGGTAAACTCACCTGAGGTCCCTTCCATGGGGTCATGGTCTTGAATACTGGCTTGGGAGGGTACTTCAGTCAGGCTGATAAAAAGATCCTGGCTGTTGGGGAGAACGGAGTGCTGTGTGCTCTCCGCAAGCTCGTCCTCCTCCTCCTCCTCTTCCCCATCCGCAGAATCCTCAGGTGTGGCTGATGAGATCACCCCTGCCTCAGAATTGCATGCAGCTCGGCGTAGAAGCGGCGTGTCTGCAGCTCTGACCCGCAGCGACCATTTGCCTCCTTTGTTTTCTGAAAGGCTTGTCTGAGCTCCTTGACTTTCACGTGGCACTGCTCTAAGTCCCTATTGTGGCCTCTCTCCATCATGCCCTTGGAGATTTTTTCAAAAGTTTTGGCATTTCGTCTTTTCGAACTAAGTTCTGCTAGCACTGAATCCTCTCCCCATATAGCGATCAGATCCAGTACCTCCCATACGGTCCATGCTGGTGCTCTTTTTCGATTATTGGCTTGCATGGTTACCTGTGCTGATGAGCTCTCTGTGGTCACCTGTGCTCTCCTATGCTGGGCAAACAGGAAATAACATTCAAATGTTCGCAGGGCTTTTCCTGTCTACCTGGCCAGTGCATCCGAGTTCAGATAGCTGTCCAGAGCGGTCACAATGGTGCACTGTGGGATAGCTCCTGGAGGCCAATACCATCGAATTGCGGCCACACTAACCCTAATTCAAAATGACAATATCGATTTTGGCGCTACTCCGCTTGTCGGGGAGGAGTACAGAAATCGATTTTAAGAGCCCTTTATTTCGAAATAAATGGCTTCGTTGTGTGGATGGGTGTAGGGTTAATTCGATTTAACGCTGCTAAATTTGAATTAAACTCATAGTGTAGACCAGGCCTCAGAGTAACTATGCTAATGGTTAAGAGTAGAGGTGGCTGAAAACCAAATTCATGAACAATTTTGCAATGTTTAAAAGTTTTGTTTTGCAGAGTTTGCATGATTGTTTTTTTTTTTCCCAAAAAACATTTTACAATATTTTCAATTTGGAGTTTTCCCCTCTTCTTTTTTTCCCCTTTGCTTCCAGTAATTAAAATAAGTTTGAAAGGTTAAGTCATAGAAGCTAGGGATGGTGCAGAATGACACAAAACCAGGGTGGGGAGGGGGGAAGCTGAACTGGACCTCTCAAAGAGTAATAAGGCAGCTGTGTTGGATGTTCTCTCCATTCTTTCTGCGGGTACAGCCCGCTTTTCAATACCAAAGAACCCGCAGTGTGACCCAGAAGCTGAGAAGAGAAAGGAGATATAACCAGATGGGAGATAGCAAGGAGAAGAAAGGAGAAGGCAAATAGCTATCAAATGTGACATAGTCCAATGATGTATTAAAAACTGTTAAAATTACAAGCTATCACTTTAAGTACAAAGGGTTTTCTGGTCCTGCTTGCAGGCTATGGGGCTCTGTAGTGAAATCTGGGTATGGGTCATCAGCAGTCTGTCTCCAAAGAACATGCCTAGAACAAGGTGGGTTGGGTGGTGCCTCTCTCCCACAGGGAACAGTCTGCTTTCTGTCTCTCTCTTTTGTATTAGAGTCTGGATTCTACAAAACAATGTAGTATTATGTTGCAACTTTCCAGAAAGCTAAAATGATAAAACTTTGCTGTGTGTATGCCTGGAATATAATCGGTCCCATTTCTGTTTAGCTAATATTTTATGCAAATACTAGTCTAATTAATAATTCTTGAATAGTGTTTAATATTCATCTGCACTGCATCCATGAGTGGCCAATGGCAGATTATTATGAGTTGGCTATGCTGCCATAACTAGAGGGGAAACATGACGGGAAGACATGGAAGGACAACTGCTCCATACAGTTTAGCTGGATGCTGCAGAATTGGGAACTGGGTCTCCCAGATAACTCCAGGACCTGTAGATTTTTCTGGTCCTATGACAACCATCCTCTGTTAGTCCCAATGAACATCAGCACAATCCCTTTTCTACTAGCAGTTAAAATTGATTGGGATTGTTAATTCATTAGCATATATGGAGAAGATTGCCGATTTTATGCAGAGTTTAAAACTCAACTCACTTGTGAACTCTATTAAAGCCAATCGGAGTTTTTAAATTGTCTTCAATAACGGGGTCAGACTTATGGTGGATATAGCTAGGTTGTAGGGCAAAGTATTACCGTGTCTCCCTCTTCCGCCCCCCCCCCCCAAAAAATAGTGCAGAAGAGTTTGTAGTGAGTATTAATGACTATGTGAAAGTATCTTCCTGTACCCACAAACTTGCCTAGGCAGTAGAATTGGTGTGGCCTTTAATTGTTTTTTTTTCTGTAGAAACTTTTCCACTTTAATTAGGACAAGTAGTCACCGAGATATCATGAAGAGTCAGGCACTGGCCTGACATTAAATAACTGTCTAGCAGCCCTTTTATCTTAGTTCTTCTGACCTTTATGTGCCTTTGAAGATGTGTTTGTAGGGGATATACACTGGAAAGTCCCTAAATTTCTTCAAAATCCCACTTGAAGAGGACAGCATTCTGAGGTCATAAACATAAACTATTCTATATTTACATTTCACAACAAAATTATTTATTTACTTACTTTCCCTTGGGAATGCTGACAATCACATTTTTAAAAATTAATAATGCTTGGCATGTTTTGCTGAACATTTTTATTGCGCATATTTTTAGAACTTAATTAAATTTGGAATCACATTTGGAATACATATATATTAAATCCCCAAGTCATGGTTCTTTTTTTTCCCCTCACATACATTTAGTAAAAGAAACATTTCCAAAATTCCCATCTGTTCTGCATGTAAATTCAGCTAATTATACACTGATTGACAAGGCTATAAAAGGACATCTTCTGAGATGATAGGTTTAGCGGCCTGCTGCACTAAAAATTAATGTGCGTAGGCATTCTGCAATTTTCCCATGGAAGCTTTATGTAGGAGTCAGGCAGATACAAATACATATAAGAAAATCTGCTATGCCTGTCACCCATATAGTGTCAATATTATATAGGGTTGGGAGTTGTTTGCAAGTATATACTCACAGTAGAGCAGTGTGGACATTGGGATAGATCAATAATACAACGATAATGACACAGTTTCAGCAGGAACAAAAATCAATCTTGCCAAACCATTACCCGAATCAGCAGGTTCTAATTCTTTAGAGTTCAGTTGAAGGCTTGAATGAGTGCTGGAAAAAATACACCAGCACATACAAGATGGGCAAAATGGATGGGTTGTGCTCTACTCTCGTTGGAATCTTGCAACCCAATTGAGACTATTTAAACAGCAGGAGGACTGAGAAAAACAGCTCAGGAACGTACTGGTGTTTTGATTTACCAGTTAGTTTATATTCTCTAGAAAAAAATAAAAAATATATACTTTAGGAAAGATCAAGATCAAAGGTGCACAAGATTGCAGACCATATGAAAATGTGCTCCAGAACCATGACCTATTAATCTATGTTAAAGAATACCTATGTTTCTCATTAATTCAGGCTTCTATAGGTGCAGCTGTACTGGGGGAGTTGGCGCAAGGAGAGAACGAAGGGGATAGTGCAGTATCTGAGCAGGACTGCTGCAGGCATTACTCCTATGTTTATAGGAAGAGCGATAATGACTCAAGTATCTCTGGGGGACTGCTCAATGGTGGCCTCTAAGACCTCTGCAGAATAGGTGCAGTCTGTATTTTCCCCTCACTTCATCCCCATGGTGCTAACGTGCAGGGGAATGAAGTCAATGTAACTTCCTGGCCTGAAGAATATATAACGCCCCTGGGACAGTGAGTGCTTTCCCTCATTTGCCTCAGGAGATAGAAATGTATCGTGGCTAGATGCAGGGCTCTAGTCTCAACCACTAGGATAAACCTGAAGAAGCCTTTTCACTCAAATTTCCCTCTCTGCTGTGCCCTGTAACAACTCAATCAACTCTTCTTCTGTCCAGTCCTACCTCCCAAGCCCAATAGCAAATGAGAGTTCTCTCTGTGGATCAGCCCATCTTTCTCTCTCAAACCCCACTGCCCTTTGTATTTTATTTCTATTAATGTAAGTGTGAGGTTTTCAGGTGGGGTGGTTCTAGACGAACCCATAAGTGGCTGTTGGCTGAGTGGGTTAACTTGCCCCTCCCAGTTTAGTCATGCCCTTTGCACAACTAGGAGCAGAGCTGAGCATCTGAGGGCCACTGAATTCTGAGCAGCTAGTCTCCTAACCATGCCCAGGAAGTATGCTGCTGAACCATTCATCCTGCTCTCAGGGGATTTGGCCACAGCTAAGAAGCTTTTCTAATAATCCCTTGACCCATTGGGGGGTGTTCACTTCCACATGTGTAAAATTTTGAAGATTGAAGCAGAAGATGACTGAAGGAACAACCTCAAGAAAGAGAGAGAGAGAGAGAAATTATTATGATGTCTGGCAAATAGAAGAAAAAGAAACAGAATGGGGGAAGACACTCCCTCAGAAATTTAGGAGCTTTTCCATTCCCTCCCTCATCCCCTTAGACTATATTAACCACCTCTTGAGAACAGGAAGGCTGTCATTGACTTCAGTGAGAGTTGGATTTGACTGAAATGGTCAATCCAACCACACATATCCATGATCACACTGTAACACGATGGGACATCACACAGTCTATGGGGCATAGGTGGGCCAAGTTCTGCTTCCATTTAACTCTTATTAGAGTTTTGTCTTTGACTCCAAGAAGAGCACAGGTAGGCTCAGTACACCACAGTATCAGATATATGGCATCCTTTATTTGTGCCAAAACCCTTACTAGAAATGCTAGCATATATGAAGGACTGCACCTTTAGCAGTTTAGCATCCTGCTAGTACTGCAGTGCAATACTATTTTTAATTGTAATAAACAATAAATATAGGGTACCAAGTCCAAGACCTGTAGTGGTACTTAAATGTACGACCTTTATCTAAAGACAAGCATGATGCCAGCTGAGTCATTCAGCACATGATTTAATACTTAATCACATATCTTTTAAAATATGCTCCAATACATCTGTTAATCTATAAGGTGCCACAAGACTTTTTGTTGCTTCTCTGGATAGGCTACTTTCAAAATAGACAAGCTGAAGGAAAACTTGAACCACAATTGCACTCTCTTGGGTGAGAAATAATTATTATTATAACTAATACACTGTGTTCAAGAACATCACCATCAAATTTGACAGAAACAAAAGGAAATTGAATTTAGTAAAGTTCAAACTGAAAAAAAGACATGCATTTTTAATAGCGAGGGTAATTAACCATTGGAACAGATTACCAAGGGATGTGGTAAATCTACATTTTGGGGGGGTCTTTAAATCAAGACTGGATCTTGTTCTAAAAAATAGGCTCCAGTTTAAGCACAAGTTATTGGGAACAAGATATTGGGCTAGCTGTGGAAATCAGTAGGTGAAACTCTATGGACTATGTTACGGAGGAGATTAGATTAAATGGCCACAATAGTTTCTTGTAGCCTTACAATTTATGAGTTGATGAAAATCCATCAGGAGAAAATGAAAATACTATATGGAGTGAACTGTTGAATTGCTATATGTAGGGTGCGAAAATAACACATTACCCATGAAAGTTGCAACCTGACTCCACATCCCATTACAAAAATAACTTGCAATAACTAAACTAGTTTTGGTTGCCACATTGCTATGTGGAACAGTTGTTTCTAGAAGGCAGAATGCTTAGGATTAACATCAGAGTATTAGAAAGTTGGGATTTTACAAGAATCGCTAAAATACCACAGTTATGGGGGTTATAGAATAACCTAAGAATACAGAACATCAATCACTGTTCAGAGAAGTACTTTTTAGAGCAGCAACCACCTTCATTAAAGTTTGAATGTGTACCTGGTATATGGGGCTCATAGAGTCAAAGACCCTGCAAAGCTGTTCTATTCATCTTTAGTCTTGCATCTAGGAGAATACTGATATTGTTCTAAAGCCTAAGGCATATGGTCATTTTTATTTATTTATTTATTTTATTTATTTTAATGTTTTCTGTTATGTGTTGAGGGAAACTAGAAAGGAGACCTATGCCATTGAATTAAAATGTTAACATATCAATAATTATCAATAATAACAACCTGGTGCAGGTACCATGGAGATTTTAATTAACAAAAATTGAGATAAAAGAAGAAAGTCAGATTCAATCTGATTCTCTAACAGTGAGTGAATAACTAGGATCTATTGCTGACCTACTTTATACACTCCGCATCTTCCCTGAAATCCCTGGATTTGCACAAGAAGTAAGTCCGGAGAAGAATTTAGCCCTTACTGTCCATAATAGCAACCCTTATTGGAAAATGTGAAACATAAAGCCTTCTGTTTTAATAAACAAAGTGCCATTATATAATTCAATTGCCTCTACCCCTCAGCATGTGACAGCAGAAAACTCTGCTTCATACAGAGAATGTCAAGCTCCTTATATTTCCAATTAACAAACAAACAAAAACCCCATAATTCTCCTTCATTGTATTGCTGCACAGATAACACTGTTAACAGTGACCAAAAATGGGCTAAAATCTGTCTGTGAGGTGTTTAAATCTTGCTAAATCAATACTTGTAACACCAATATGGCATTTCTATATATAGGGCATGTTCCAAATCCTATGGAAGTCAATTCAAAGACTTCTAAGGGAGTTGAATCAAGTCCATAAATGTTATGCCTTGTTAAGTGATGGTGTGGTTGGTTTACAGCAAATCCAAAGTACCATAGTGATTGCAATGGGAGGGTAAAAGAAACCCAGTCATGCGTGTAGCTTAAGACCCAAATAGAAGTTAATAGAATAGCAATAAAAATTAAGTTTTTCTATCAGCGTTTTAATCACTTCCTTTGCTTTGTTTACAAACTTAGATAAGACAATGTGAAAAATATGTTAGCGCTTTTTTCTGGAGAATTTGGGTTCACTAAGCATCCTTAAGAGCGCTTACTGCAAAGTGGCAATCTCTTAGGCATGCTGAGAAAAAGCTGATATGGGGAGGGAGTTTAGAAGGAGCTGTATGGAGGAAAAGCTAAGTCTTAAAACACGTTTTACTCTTCCTGTAGCATGCCTTTTGGGAGACCTTAAATAGCTCTCATCAATACTCCAATTGTGTTCCTCCCTATCCTTACTCCTCTGATTGAGTGTATGTCTACACTTCAATTGAAAATTCTGTGGCAGCTGACTTGGGCTCGCAGTGCTCAGTCTAAGGGGTTGTTTCATTGTGGTGTAGCTGTTCGGGCTGTGGCTGGGATCTAAGACCCTGAGAGGTGGGAGGTTCCCAGAGCTTGGGCTACAGTCCGATCCCAAAAGTCTGCACCACAGTTAAGCTCTTGCTCCGAGCCCGTTAGCCCGAGTCAGCTGGAACGGGCCAGCCACATGTGTCTAATTGCAGTGTACACATACTCTGGGAATAGGGTTGCCAATTTTGGTTGGAATTTATTCCTTGAGTTTTCATCACATGTTCTGGAGTCTCCAGATTCTGGAGGTTTGGCAACCTTACCTGAGCAGCCATTCAGCTCTGAGCAAGTCCCACAGCGTGGACAGCAATTGGCAGTTTCTTTAGCATTTCCTGTCCCCTTCCTTAGATGTGTCAGTGCCATTTTATGGTAGACAAAATTACAACAGTTGACATGAAACATGGCTTCAATAAGCCAATGGCAGTATTAACTTCAAAAGGGCCAGGATTTCACCTTTGCATTTCATATGCACCTCAACAGTAGGTGGAGGTTCTCCAATGGATAGAAATAGGAATTATGTCAATATATTCTTTTAAAAGTTTCATATTAAAAGAAAAAAATGTAGTTTTCCCATACTCTCTCTTTAGATATACTTTTACACCAGCAATTCATTCTTATAATTCTATACAATAATAAGTATACTTTGTAAAAACCTCCACCAAAAATAATTTCACTTCATGTTTCTTTTACTAAAATTTCCTTTATCTGTCTATAAGCCCCCCCACCTCCACCCCCATCCTCCCAACAGCCTTTGCACTCTCTCTCTCTCTTCATGACTCAGCAATATTAGGATATCTTTTCCTCAAATATGCTATTCTATCTTGAAGTGTCTACGGTATCTATTTTGGGACTTTTTGTGGCACCCATTGTGACCCAAGAACCTCTTAATGCCAAATGGCAAGGGGCTACTGAGAAGTTAGAGGGAATCTCTAGTGTTTCACATGTACATTTTAGTTCACCAAAGGGTATCCCATGAAATCTCAAATAAGTGTCAGACTGGCCATCAGTATGATTGTGAAATGCATGTACAGATGTTGTATGATACGTTATTTATATACATTAACAATTATATTCATATACAATTATATTCTTAAAGGTCTGTGTCTAGGGACTGATCATCAGCAAATGTGAAAAAAAGGTTTGCTGGGAGACAAGGAATGTTTGTCTAGCTGTCTCTTTACATGTAAATTAAGTAATGCATAATTCACAATGGATCTCCTATCACCTGCCTGAACTGAATGTGAATTGATTGTTGGAACTAACAGGAAATGGGGAAAAACTGTGTGGAGGAAGGGGGTCCAAATCTTAAGGTGCACATAAAAGGTTTGTCCTACAACATTTAGAAGACAAAGAAGAGACACTATCATCCTTCACTGAGGAAGTAAATGCACAACGTGTTTCCTTTTGGAAAAGGGGTCTCATCCAGACTTGGATGAAAACGCTGGTGAGAACTTTGGATGAAATCAACTTCTTTAGACAGGATGTTAACCTGTTAGTTAAGTTTGATCTCTAGAAAGTGTTATGATTTTGTTTTATTGTACCCATTTGTTTCCAATAATCTTACTCACTATCAGTTGAATCTCTATTCTTTGATGGTACACTTATTCTTGTTTTCACCATAAGTATGTCCAAGTGCTGTGGTGTTAAAGTGTTGATCCTGAGTTGAATCATACAAGCTGATGTGTTTTGCTCCTTTGGGACCAGCAGGCCTGGTAACTCTACAGATCATTCAGTGGAACAGGGACTGGACACTGTAGGGTGTGCACTGAGGACTTGGGGGTTGGTGTGTGCATATCACTACCTGTACAGACAAAGCAGGGCCCGTGGCAATGCTGCCAGAAACTGGTGGTTTCGGGTAGCTGAGCTACAGCAGGGACAGACAATACCTCCATGCTAAGGACAAGTGGTGATGAGGTCCCTCGCAATCCTGGGTATTCCTGGGGAGTATGACATACATACTGAAATGAACTTTGAACAGGTATCTGTTTGCGCGCTTCCCATTGTAGAATCAGGGCCTATGTTTCTATTCTGGCCTATATAGGTTCTTAAACCATGCTCTGATAGCGTGGTATCTGAGCACCTTCCAGTAGTACATTAAGCACCATGACTACACATCTGCCACATGTTGTTTGTTCTTGTAACTTGCAAGCTGCCCTGTTGTATATTGTTGGACTAGATATGTTTAATATCTATTATCCATTTTGCAGCCCAGTGGTTTGTCTAATTAGGCCAGTGTCTAACTTTGATATTTATAGTTATTATTACTGTTCCTTTAATCTACAATTTATTTGCAGTGAAAGAATCAAGTAATGTGTCTCCTTAGTGTACATTAACACAGAGAGAACTAGGGAAAGCTGTATATCTTGTCCTATAATTTTAAACAATGTTCAATATTTTCTTCCAAAATTCATATGATTAACAGTTTCGAAACATGTATTATGCTTCCGGCTCTGCTTTTAGATCACCCATAAGCTGTAAATTAGAATCTCTCAAGCGCTAACTATATAGCTGAAGTTCAGGGGAAATATCCATCAACATATATCAATGGCTGTTATATTTCCTGTACTTTTTTTTTTATTCCTTTCTTCTGATGTTATTTAGAGATGAGGTTTATTCAAAACCCCTATAGATTTAAAATTGAATGAAAGGAGCTTTTGTCTGAGTAGTAGATTCAAGATTGCATCTATGTGTCTCTCTAAAAATATAGTGTTGTTAAAACTATAGCACTGGAAAGGAATTCTTCAAGGAATGATGGGCATAAACAATAGCTATTTCTGTTGCAACTGTCACTTCAGTTTGTTGATAGTGATTCCCATCAGTTTTGTGATAGTTACTTACAGTTATTTCCTTATGCACTTACATACACCTGTAAAAAGATTCCATGACAAAGTGTAATGGTTATTATTTTACTGTAAGCTTGATTGACTATTGTCCCATCCTGCTATTGAAGAATCATCCAAAATATAGGGGATAGTTAAACTAAATGTTAGAGGTAAACCAAAAAATATAAAATAAAACAAAACTACCATAGATGAATGCTAGAAAGTAAGAAATGAAAGGCAACGGCAATATAAGTAACAGAGGGTCCTAGTTACCTTTAAGACTAACAGAAGTATTGGGAGCATAAGCCTTCATGGGTAAGAAATTTCCATTACTTGCATCTGAAGAAGTGAGGTTTTACCCACGAAAGCTTATGCTCCCAATACTTCTGTGAGTCTTAAAGGTGCCACAGGACCCTCTGTTGCCTTTTACAGATTCAGACTAACACGACTACCCCTCTGATACTTGGCAATAGAAGTGATGTTTGTGTCTTTCCCCTAAAAACCATTCTCTCTTCTCCTATGGTTTTTTTTTTTTAATATTATTATGGATTCAATCCCATTTTCACTGAAGTCCTTGGCAAATCTCCCTTTTACGTTTATGGGTATAAGATTGGGTCCTAGAAGGAGGAATTGAATGAAAGTATCTTAAGCATGTAATTGAATTTGCAGGGAGTCCTACTGAAATCAGCAGGACTTAAGTGTGTGCCAAAAGTTAAGCTCATGCTTAATTCATTTGTTGAATAGGGAGTTTCCTGAATTGGGGTCTAGATTATTAAAACTTGAACTGTTTTTAAAATGTTAGTGCCAAATCTGTCTTGTAATGTATATGTTCAAACTCCCATTGAAGTTAAGGGGACTTATTTGCATATATCAAATGTCAGAACTGAATAATAATTTACATAGTTCAATAGTTAATACACAGATAGATAGTAGAAAATAGGAACACAAGACAGTCCATACTGAGTTAACCAGGGGTCCAGCTGCCTCAGTATCCTGTCTTCCAACAGTGGCCAATGCCAGATGCTTCAGAGGGAATGAACAGACCAGGGCAATTATTGAGTGATCCATCCCCAGTTGTCCAGTCCCAGCTTCTAGCAATCAAAAGTTTAGGGACACCCAGAGCATGGTGTTGCATCCCTGACCGTCTTGTCAAACAGCCATTGATGGAACCATACTCCAAGATGTAATCTACCTGACAGAGTTCTTTTAAATTCTCAGTGTTATCACATATTTATTTCCTATTGTTTGTCTTTAAACAATTATCAGATCCTTGGTAAAGTAATATCAGTGTATTTCAGTGTAATCTGATTTTTGTATTAATGAGGGTTTCATTTTAATTTGGTTTTCTGATAAATAAGGAGGCAAACGTATTTGGTTTTCTCTTGTTTTTTTAATTTACATCAGAATCTTTAATAAATACTGTTTAGTAGCCAGGAGGCTACACTTATTTAAATCAATATCTAATTAGGTTTCTTAATGTATTACCTTTCACTTTGGAAATTTAAAAAATCTAAGCAATTTTTTGACTGTACTGGTATCCTATTTTTTTCTATTGGTTTCTACTTGGCTACCTTTTGCACGTAATTGGTTACTGCTGGACCCAAGTATTGCATTGATTTGGTTCAATGATTCGTCATAAAGGGCTGAGCTAATTGTATTTTGGGGTGTTAAGATCTTTAAAGCCAACTTCAGAGGTTTTGTTTCATGTTCTATGGAAAGATGAAAGGGTATAAAATTCACGTTAAGTGCAACTGTGAAAAAATAGGAAGTGCTCCTTGCGAATTTTGAAAGATTTTGCAACATTTTAAGGTATTTTGTGAAAGACCCAACTATTTTTCCTTTACTGTTAAAAACTGCTAGAATCTACTACTACTACTACACTTGAAAGTAATAAAAGTTTATCTAGCAAGGCAAGTCAAATGACTCTATGTATATTTCTCCCTCCTCCTCTCCTAGACATTGCCCTGGTAAGAATTTTCACTCTTCCCTTAAAAGGGAGAATCCTAAAAAGAGTATAAAACTGAAATAGTCCCTTTGTCCAAGGATCTACACTTTAGAAACTGCCCCCTTTAATGCATGTAGGTAATCCCACTTCACAGAGTATTTTAGCTTCTGTATCTACAAATGTTGTAGGTGGATATGAAACTTTTTAATTGTAAGCACTGTACCTACTCCATGTACATATCAAAGTTGTCAGAGTCTCATGCCTTTTCTTACCAGCAATTGTTTGCTAGCTGAATAATAAATATAAGAAAAATATTTACACTGGTATGTACAAAAACTAAAAAGGTACAGAAACATAGATTAAAAACAAATAACAGACAATTGTTAAAACCCAAACTTATTCCTTAACACTAGGGATCCAATCCACTGAAGTCACTAGGAGCTCTGTGCTTGGAAGACTTACAGGACTCCCTAAGTAACTACTCAGCAGAGTTATATGCTTGTGCTAATAGACTGACAGCTGAAGTTTCTGTATTTGGACCCCTACCAATTGCCCAGCAATATGACTTGTAAACTAGGTCTCCTCCAGAGTACCTTCCCACCAGTGGGTCACTTACAGATTTTAAAGATTGTTACTGTCTCTATCTTCCTCAGAAATGTTCAATTTGAGATATAGGCAAACTCTTCAACCTCCTTTTTCAGAAGTTAATCTCCAACTGCCTGGCTTGACAGTTCTCCTTTTATCAACTCCCCTTCATTCCAGGTTTCTACAGCACTCATATATGTAGAGAGAATATATATAGAATGCACTTGTCAAGCCAGTCTCTGATGTCACCTCTATAATATTTTGGGCCCTTATCCAGCAGAATACCTAAGCACTCACTTGATTTTAAGTACATGGGTAATCGGGGCCATGCTGGTGTACAATTCAGATTAGTTGAGACTCCTTACAGTCACAATTATGAGCAGCTTTACCCAACACAGTGTTTTTGTATTGAAATGTTCACTAATTATGAATCAGCCATAACCATGTGGCTAACATTTTTAAAGCATATGTGCAAATGTGAGCAACCACTTCTGCATGAACAAAACACTCAAATCATACATGAAAGCTTGATTTGCATGTGCATCAAAGTATGCATTTATAAATCCTAGACATTGAGGGTTTAAGCATACATTTCCTATGCAGTTGACACTAAGGGCATGGCTAGTGCGCCAGGAGTTAGACCATCCCTCAGAGACCGCAGCAGGGAAAATGCTGCCATGTGTTCACACTGTCAGCTGCAAGCGCAGTGGAGTGGCCACATTAGCAGCTCTTGCAATGCGACAGAAAGCAGTGTATTGTGGTAGCTATCCCAAGTGCCTGCAGCATGCTTTTCAAATTGGGGTTGCAGGGTGGAGGTGGCGTGTGACAGGGAGTGTGTTGTGTGTATGTGGGGGGAGAGACTGTGTTTTGGGGGGCAGAGAGTATGTCAGCATGCTGTCTTGTAAATTCAGACAGCAGCAGACTTCCCCCTCCCCCCGCCTCTCTCTCTCTCTCACACACGCCTGCCTGCTTCAGCAGCAGGATCATTCCACAGTAATGGTTTGCTTTGTCCCGGAGCAGAGAAGCATGCCAGCTGTCAGAAATGGAGCTTTGAAAGGGGATATCTGCATGCCTGTAGCTGAGTTCAAAACAATGAGCAGAGTGACCACTTGACTTCAAGGGATTATGGGATGTTTCCCGAGGCCAGTCACAGCGCAGTAATGCAACATGTCGTCCACACTGACACCTGGGTGTTTCAGCTGGAGCGCAGCAAGCTTTATGCTTCTTGTGGAGGTGGATTACCAGGAGCGCTCCAGCTGCAGAGTCCAGGTGCTCTACGTGCCTTGCCAGTGTGGACACCTCAGGAGTTAGGGTACCAGGGGCTGATTTAATGCGCTCCAACTTGCAAGTGTAGCCAAGACCTAAATAAAGAAATGACCATTTCTTCTGAAGAAATATGAAAACATAGCCTTGTTCTATACATATATCCACTTTAACCATGCCCTTGTTTTAACTTTCCTTTTAAGAGTTTTCAGCTCACTTATCCTTGACATTAATAATAATCTACAAGATATCACCCTTCATTTAATAAGAATTAGAAATCCAGCATAAAGTGATTCATTGGGGGAAAACAAATCTCTTACTCTTACCACAGGTTTGTTCCAAACCAAAAACACTTCTATATATCTTAATTAGAAAAAAATATATCTATAACTG
Source organism: Trachemys scripta elegans (assembly GCF_013100865.1). Lineage (NCBI taxonomy): Eukaryota > Metazoa > Chordata > Testudines > Emydidae > Trachemys > Trachemys scripta. Next base: position 84,353,547 of record NC_048306.1, read on the forward strand.
GAAACAAATATTTTGGACAAATATCTGTTAACTGTTTTGAGCCAGTCCAAAGTAACTAAAGAACAAATAAGCTAACAGAAATACGAAGATCAGTTCATGGGTGAAATTCACCACAGTATAGAGCAGGGGTGGGCAAACTATGGCCCATGGGCGGGATCAGGCCTGCAAGCCATTTTAAGACGGCCCATTAGCTCCCGCTGGGGAGAGGGGTCTGGGACTTGCCCCACTCCAGTGCTCCAGCTGGGGTGCAGGGTAAGGGGCCGCACCATGCATAGGAGCCAGAGAAGGGACATGACACTGCTTCCAGGAGCCACTTGAGGTAAGTGTCGCTCAGAGACTGCACCCCTGGGCCTCTCCCCATGCCACAACCCCCTGCCCCAGCCCTGATCTCCCTCCCACTCTCCAAACCCCTGGATTCCAGCATGGAGCACCCTCCTGCACCCCAAACCTCTCATCCCCATCCCAGAGCCCGCACCCCCACCCAGATCCTGCACCCCTTCCCGCACCTCTGCCCCAGCTCTGATCCCCCTCCTGCTCTCCAAACCCCTCAGTCCCAGCCCAGAGCACCATCCTACACCCCAAACTCCTCATCCCCAGCCCCACCCCAGAGCTCGCACCCCCAACCAGAGTCCTCACCCCCTCCCACACCCTCCCACACTCCAACCCCAATTTTGTGAGCATTCATGGCCTGCCATACAATTTCTATTCCGCGACCCGCCATACAATTTCTATTCCCTGATGTGGCCCTCAGGTGAAAAAGTTTGCCCACCTCTGGTATGGAGGATCTGAACAAAGTTTATTCAACTGCTTAGATCAAATTTATACTCTAATTTGAGGGCTTAAATGAGACTTAAATATTGAATGTGTTTTGTGCTGGCTCCCTGCATGGGAGTGAATTTCCTTCCAACTTCCAGGATCACGTATTTTGATCCCAAGTCAGGAAACAATTGAGCATGTGCTTAAATCTCAGCAACTTCAAAGTTAAAGTTAAGATGAGTTTAAATAATTTTCTGAATCAGGGACCTATTGGTTTCCCTTGTAATGATTCTTTTCTACCACATATTCTATCAAATCTCTGGGGGTTTTTTGTTCGATTTTTAAGTAACATGCCAGATTTCCACCCAAGGTTTACATGTAGTGATATTGCTCCATAACTGTGAGGAAAACTCACAGCTAAACCAGCTCTGCTTGCTCAGCTGCTGGAAGATGAGGCTCCCCAGTGGACCAGTCCATATTCCATCCATGGCCTGCTGGGGATATTAGCTGGCAGCTCCTTCACGGAGCCATAAGCATGGGCATGTACCTGGCGCAGTTCGTCACCTCCCTCGAAACCTGCCCCTTGTGCAATGAGAGGGAGACCCTGGAGCATATCTACATTGAATGTGCCAAGTTGCAGCCCCTTTTCTGGCTCCTCCTAAACCTTCTCCTGGGGAGGGAGGGGGAAGAAAAGGTGACTTTTTTCTGGCATTGAACTGTTTTATTTTACTTTCAATTATTGTTTTAAGAGTTGCAACTAAGGCTACATCTACACTACGGGGGGGGTCAATTTAAGATACGCAAATTCAGCTACGTGACTAGCGTAGTTGAATTCGACGTATCGCAGCCGACTTACCCCGCTGTGAGGACGGCGGCAAAATCGACCTCTGCAGCTTCCCGTCGACAGCGCTTACTCCCACCTCCGCTGGTGGAGTAAGAGCGTCGATTCGGGGATCGATTGTCGCGTCCCGACGGGATGCGATAAATCGATCCCCGAGAGGTCGATTTCTACCCGCCAATTCAGGCGGGTAGTGTAGACCCAGCCTAAGTTTAACACAAAATAGACATGGGACTGTCAGTCTCTTACAGCATAGTGCCGCGGGGTCAACTATAGACTCAAACTCTTCAGTGTCTGGTTTAGAACCTGATCCTGTCACTCATAGAAGTAGCCTGTGCTCATATGACTATTTCCAAAATGTATTTAAGGGCTTATATTCACAGCATTGTTAGCTAAGCTGTAACTCAAATTTTGCCCCAATGCAGGTCATGCACATAAGCAGAAGTGCCTATTTTTAATGTAATGGTGCTTTAAGGTCAAGCTAGCTGGCTGTCCTGGGGTATAGGTTGAAGTTTGAGTGCTGCTTGGAGCTAGTAATGCAGTGGGGATGAAGTAGCTTGAGTTACAACAACCCACCCGCTAATGATGTAATTACTCTGTGTAGCTCAAGTTGTTTTGCAGTGTGGTTACTCGTAGCTCTCACTAGGCTAGTGAAGTAACTCAAGTGTACTCACTCCAGCTACCTGTTTCAATGAACACAAATCCTGTGTGGAGGTCAGAGTTTAGTAGATGCAAGTATCTGTGAAACAACTTTGAAATGGAATGTGAGTGTAAATGGAAATTTGTGTGGACAGCTGTGGAAAAATAAAACCTCACAAATCCATTACACTTCAGAATTTCTTTGTTGTTGTTGTTGTTTAGTCAAGGATATTAGGTGGTGCAATATATGCTCATTATAAGAATGCATGTTTAATAAGGGCATGTTAAAGTACACCAAATCAAACGTAGACAAGTTTTTAATCTAATCTACTTCAAGAGGAATGACAGATTCATCTCCAACCAAAATGAATAGATGCAGCTCTTTTCCAGCTTCACTATCTTCCCAATCAGCCCTACTACAAGATAAATAAATAAAGCCTGCAGATAATTACAGAATGTTTTGTTTAATAATGTTGTCACTAAGTATGTTCTTTCAAAGATAAATGTACATATGCACTGCCCCTCACAGGATTAGAGGAATAAAAACAGATTAATTTAATTGGATTCATGTTTTACCAACTCAAAATATCTTTGAACAATTCCTGTTATTTACTTATAGTTATACATAGTAATCAGAACCTCCCCAATCTCATTATGACCAAAGTTTAATAAGGGAAACAGCAGAAGGGATGAGGTGGCATTGGACTCAGTGATTTAATGAGCTCATCATTGTCTTTTAAGAATCTGGGTTATAATTTATATGGATTCCTCAATTTAGCCCCCAATGTTATTCATGTATGTATTGTTAAGGGCTCAGAAAAGTGTGTGTATGGGGGTGTCTTCTTGCTGTGCCAAACATTAGGAGCCCCAACTGCATTCCCAGCTTCTTCAGGGGATGCCTTCCTCTAAAACAATTTCCAACTCCAGTTTATCAGGGAACCAGAGCGACTACGGATTGTTTACCTGCACTGGACACCACAACACATTAGCAGTTAGTGAGAAAGGGCTCTGTCCAGCAGGACAGGGCACATATACCTTTCCCCTATTGTGTAGGGAGCCAGTGGCTTACTTGAGCCCACTCCCAGATCAGGTGATGGTTCCCCCTCCCTCTCTACTCCACTGACCTGAAGGAGGAGGAAATTCTTAAAGGAGCCATGACCGCTTTCTTCTCACTTGACCAGACAGCCTCTCTCACATGGCCATCTTTGATGTTGAAGGGTTGCATTGCAGTTATTTGTGAATTTGCAGTCTGTCCTGGACAGAGACAGAGTAGGAATGGTGATTATTAGAGATGATTGAGACATTGCTGACTAAACTACATTTTGTTGAAATATGCTGTTCTGCTGAAGCCAAAATATTTGGCGGAAACATACTGAATTTGACCAATTGTTCAAGGGGAATCTTTTTGGGGTCTAGGGCTCTCTAGGGCAGTGTCCTAACTACCAGGCTATGGAGGGTGAGTCTCTCTCTCCCTCACTTGCTTTCAGAACAGAAGTGATCAGAAAATCCTGGATCCAAAATCGCTCCCTGAATTGAAAAGTTCAGGTTTCAATCCATAAACAGACATTTCAACACAATTTTATTTTCACTATGTTTTGGTTTTGTTCTAGTGCAGAATGAAAACAAATTTCAGAACCTCTAACATTGCTGCTAAATGGAATTATCAGTCTCCAGACAGCTCTAGTGATTATACATAGCACTTTAGTCAACACTCCAAATGCTCTAATCACTGTAAAGATATTAATCAACCCTCATGACACCCTTTGGAGGGGTAAGTAAGTACTATACTAATTTAACTGATGAGGAAATTTCAACAGGATAGTCCAACCTACACCAGAGGAGGAAGTGAAAGGGAAAGTAGGACCGTGGCCTCCCCTTCCTGATACTACCACTACCCTAGAGAACATTTTTAGAATCTATTGTCAGATGCACCAGATCAAATTAATTGTTCAATAGAGGCCCAGGAGTGGATGCACTGGAAGACTACATGTCCTATAATGAAATGCAACTATCCAGCTTCATGGCACATCTTGGGAGTTACATGACTCTGACTGCATTATGGGAGATGTATTCCTGCCAGGGAGCCTAGCCCATATCAGAGAATGGGATCTGAAATGTACAACTCCCATAAGCCAATGCATGCTAAGGAAAGGCAGTTTAATATTGAAATGGCTTAAAATGAAGCTTTTCAGGTTTCAACAACTTGAAATGACCTGAAATCTTTTAATTTCAGGAATGTTGAAATGTTTTGTTTTGATTGAAAATGTCAAAGTGAAATGTTTCAACACTACCAAATAATTTTTTTCCCCAGAATGTAGGGAAACCTTAATTGTTTGATCTGTCAGCCCAATTCAAAATTAAAACAAATTTTGAAATGTTGGAATTTTCCATCAGGATGGAAATTCTGTTTTCTGACCAGCTCTACTCAGAACATTTGCAAGGTAAGGAACAGATAGGTAGTGTTCCCTTTCCCCACCTCAGGAGTAGAACACAACGGTTGTTGCAGAGTTCACAGCAACACTATACAACATTTTAGGACAAAAAGTGATGACAAATACCATAATTAAAGAAAATTGATGGGGAGATTTTGATAGGCAGAGTGTAATTACCTGTATAGCAATTTGGCCAGGAAATCTATTTTTACCAAAGTTCCAGTGGAAAATTAGTGATCATAATAGTCAGGACTCTGGTTTAGATCTTATCTGAGAGCCAGAACCTCCAGCAGCAAAGAACCTCTAGACTGGCCTTCACATATATCACTATGCTAATACACTGTAGTTTGTGTATGTTACATTGGATAATAGTGTTGGTATAATACTTTAGGGTTAGTACTGACTCAGGAAAAAGTGTATCCTATATTAAATGTAAATTATGGTGTGATTCTCTACTGTCTTACAGCTTTGTTATCATTTACCTCTGTGTAAAATGAGTGCAAAATGCTACCATTTTGCACAGATGTAAAAGACTAAGCAAGGTGCAAGACAGTGGAAAATCAGATCTTTTATACCTCTACCAACTTATATAGTCCGAGGCAGTCCTATTTTGTTTGCTACATTTTTTGCACAAAAACAAAGTCACAAGTTAATCTTATAAAGTGGATTAAAAGCAAAATAAAGGTCTGGCATTCTGTACTAATCCTTGTTCTCAAAATGGGAATAATTTTAATATTTTAAACGTTGTATTCACTTTGTCCCTATACAGGGAAAATGTTGAGATTCAGAGCAAATTTGATTTAGCTGAATGTCTGAATCTCAGTCAGGTTTGATCTAATAACTGTCAGCTGACCTGATTAAAGTATACCTCTCCTCTAGTTGATTTAAATCAGCTTGGCTGCTACACAGGAAGCTAAAATACGTGCTATTTCAGAGAGCCATCTGGTACCCTAAATTCAGTTATTTTAGAGAACTTTGCTTGAATTGTCTTACCTGGAAAGCATAAAAAGATGAGGTTTTTTTAAATCAGTTTTTACTTACTGTTACTTTTAAATGATAAAGCTTGAAACAAATATCCATTTCCTTACTGCAATGTTTTTTTCGGTCTCATGAAGAGACACTAGTTTATTGTGGAATTTGGGAGTGCTGAGTTACAAGCAATGATTCTGGATTTTTTAAGGGATGAGAACGCATAAGTATTATTTTAAAAACAAACAAAAAGGCTCCTGTTTCTAAAGAATGATATTGGATTTATCATATTGTACAATGCCTTGTGAGCTAGATTATGATTGTCCCTGTGCAAGTGTACAGCACGTACCTTTCACCCTGTCAAGGCCAAAACATGGTACAGAATGTGCTTAAGATCCAAAATGAAGGACACCAACTTGAACTGCTGCATGATTCATTCCTGTGCAGTACAAACATCAATTTCTGTAATATCAGTTTCATGATTCTCAATTTGGTGCAAATAATTTTCAACAGCAAAAGTGAAGGGATACACCTAATCTATGTGAAATGTAACGGTGGGATTAAAATGAGTGACATCCCTCAGAATGAAGGACAATTGAGGGCAATATTGTTGGGGAGAGGAGAAGGAGGGAGGGCTACATGATTGGAGCAGTGCTTGGGAGATTGTACTAATTTATTTGCTACCCTTCCAGGGACATAGAGACTAGAACCTGTGGGAAAGGTTCTAGAGGGCAGGGACTCAGTCCTGCTTGTGGCTCCTTCTCTTGCTGAATAGCTCTGTATTAGCTCTGTGGAGTAAGTCACTTGTGGCCCAACTCCCTTGTGGCCTAGAGTTTATCCTCCTCAACATTGGTAGCTCTGCTCCTCATCCTTTTCATATGGCCCTGGGCTTATGCCCTTCTTACACATTGACAGGGTTGATAGTTCATTCTATGAAGTGATATGTAATGGAGAACATGTGTCTTCAAGGGAAATTTGAAAAGAAATGGAGAAACAGTGCCTCAGACATATGAAAGGAGGCTGCCCAGTAGGCATGGGCTCTGGAGGAGAAGCCTTTCACACTGGGTGTTGGGGAAACTGTGTGTGGAGACAGTGGGAAAAGCCACTACTGAATGTGAAGCAGAGGGTGGCTAAATAAGTCCATGAAGCAATTTAAAAATAAGGGGAGACGTGTCTTTAAAAAAAACCTGAAACGGTCAAACCTCACCAAAGCTCTAATGTCCAAAAGGTAGACAATAAGATGCACCAATCCACTCCTCCAGTTCTAACAGTCCACCACTTCCAATATTGTGGATAAACCTTTAGGCTCTGCTCATCTGTCTGAATGTGCAGGTTCCTTGACATGTTTGAATCTTCCCTTCCAAAACCCCAGGAATGAGAAGGAAATGCAAGACTACTCCATGTGATTCAAAATAATTCATAAACCAATGCATTAGAGAGAGAGAGAGAGAGAGAGAGAGAGAGAGACCAATTGGAAATAACTCTATTTTCCAGCATGTCACCTACAGGAAACAGACCCATAAACAGCACCTGGAGAGGCAGACATAGATGGAAATCCCACTATCCTATATAAACTGCAGACATTTTCTTCATAATTTAATTTCTATTGTAAATCTCTCTGCATAATAATATGTGGGTGGTTGGGGAGCAAAATAATTAGATTTATCCTTGGTGCTGAATGAAGGGAAGGTGTTTCATATCCTGCTAGAAGTTCTACAGAAAGTCATTTCCACTTCCTCACTCTTCAGTAAAGATAAGCAGGTAGTCCTCTCACAACCTTCACATAGGTTGTATCTCTATAGTCAATTTTAGACAAAAGAGCTATCTAATTTACATTTATGTGCCACACATTTGATCAGATGTGTGCAAACGTATGGGAGATATGCTATTCCATATGGGCAAGCTATAAAAAAACCCCTGACTTGTCACATTTGTTGACATAAGAAACTAACAAGTTAGATTATTTTCACATTTATTGTGCTGACATAACTCCTAAAACTCAAGACAGCTGTTCAGAACATTGTAGAAAAACACAAGAAGGAACAGAAAGCAGTTTAGTTTGTCATGTTTTTTTGAAAAAAGAGCTGTCTTCACTATTTGTATAATATAATAGTTTTAGTTCATTAACAGCATTAAACATCAGACGTCAGAGCCACAGAGTAATACTACTCTAGGTTGGTTGATGACCTGATGCTTTGAAATTAATAATGACAATGGGTTCTGCAGTATGGCAGACTCAGAAGAATACAATTTCACTTCCTCATTAAGTTCTCAATAGAAGCGGTTTATGGGAGATGAATCTGTGCTACATAGGACACAGTTAGTAATTTATAACGACGTTTGAGTTGACAAATTGGGCCTTTATAACATATTGCTTCCCTGTGCTGAGAGAACAAGGTGTTGTAAATCAGTGAGAGAGACCATGTTTCCGATGCACCAGCACAGGACATCCGTCCAAGTCATGTGTGTGTGACAAACTGAGACTTTTAATCTTTGAGTGGGCTGTTTAGTAGGTAGTGGGTGAGAGAGGAATATCTTGAATAATACAGAGAAAGCAAAAGAGGGTGGTTGGGAAGGATGGAATAACTTGAAGAATTTGCATTACAGTTGTTACAAAAGATTGCTCAAATAGGCTTTGAATGTGGGTCATTTTAAAAATTATTTTATTCAGATCTTGCAACTTGTTAATCTCATGCACAAAGCAAAATTACAATAGCAGTTACATATATAATATAACAATAACTTGCTTAATACTTAAGTAAGCTAACTCAAAATTGTAAAATAAATTGCGTATTTTAGAGCACAATGAGGTCTTTGTCAGCTACTTGACTTCAGGCCATTCAGCTGAAAGATGCTGAGTATAAGGGACAGATTGCGTCTCACTTCATGTGGATGTGCAAGGACCCTCTCCTCACTTCCTTCACCCTTTGTGTAGGGGCTAGGCACAATGGGAATGCTTGTGCATGGAGTAGGAGGACTCCATAGGACTAATGTTGACAGCTCCCTGCAAAAAGGAAATGGGCAGAGCCTTGTTACTGCCTCCCTCTGCACTGGCTAGCTGACCTGACTGGGCTTGGAGATAGTAGAGTCCACACAGTCTCAATAACTGGCACAGCTTTCCAGCAAAACTCGTTACTTCCTCCAAAGAAGGCTGGTGCTTAAAAGTACATTAGATAAGTCGGTCTGTAGCTGGTCCAGTGGCAACCATCCCTTCTGAGCCACCTTAACTAACTGCATAAGTTTAATCAAGAAGACAAAAAAGTAGCCCAAAACAAAATCTACAGTTTTACAAGAAAATAGTATTTCCCAGTTAGTGTTTCTTCAAGTGAGGTATTTTACCTGATGAAAGTGGCCCAGGTGTGATGCTTCACCGGAAGGTGAATAAACTTCAGGCTCCTATTTTTTACACTGGTAAAGCAAAAACCTCAGTGTTAGGATTGAATTCTTATGAACATGAATCATGCCACTGAGTACAATGGGTTTAATCGCATAGGTAAGGGATATTTGTGTGAACAAGGGTTGCACAAATAGACCAATAATTGACAATGGCTTTAACAGACTATATTTATTACAGTAAATCCAGAGTTTATAGAAACTATATCCAATATGTAATTTGTTTCTCTAATTTATGTGCTTCTGTTCCCACCTCCCCCTTGTTGTTCAAGTTAGAGCTGGTCGTGAATTTTCTAACAACATATTTTTTCATTGAAAATGCAGATTTGTCCAAACTGAAACTATCTGTGGGAAAGGGTCAGTTTTGCAAAAATGTTTGCAAAAGAAGTTTTGAAATTGTTGGTATGTCCCATTTTGGCATTTTTGAAATGGAAAGTTTTGAGTTTTTGGTTTGAAATGACTTTTTGTTTTTAAATTTTAGTTGATTTATATGAAAAAGCTGAAAAAAATAAAAAAAGGTCAAAATCAGAAAGAAATGTTTTGAAAACATCAAAACAAAACATTTCAACTGACCTGACTCAAAAAAATATTTTTGGATTATCAGGTTGCAAACATTTTTTTGAGATTTAGAATCTTTGTCCCAAAACAGGTGGGGGAAACAATTAAAAATCTTGAAAACTCTCATGGGATCACTTCCTTCCCATTTCTACTCAAAATGCTTGAACATTTTGGTGTAAGGAAGCTGTTATTTTCTACTAAGCATGGTAATTCTGTGAATTCTCATTCATTTGTGACATGCAATTCATTTTTTTTCTTAAAGTCTAATTATTTTATTAAGTTTGACCTGGATCATTGGATGTGAGTGCCTTAGGTGCTATATGAAAATATCATTTCTATGCTGCTTTAACCTAATCTGATTAAAGCTTAGATTGCTTTGTTTGAAAGTGATATTTTAATGTTAAGATTCTTGAACATCTGTCTTCCATGAGTACTTAAGTGGCCAGATAATATCTGAGTGGGTCACAATTTTTGATGTATTTATCCTTACAATTCCTTTGTAAGGGAGGAAAGTACTATTATCTTCCATTACACATGGGGATCTGGGGCACAGAGATTTAAAGTTCATGTATATTTATGGTGATCTGTAGAGTACAGACCTTTCACACCATTTAGCATGAGTATAACTAGCAGTGTAGATGCTGAGACATGGCTCAGGTGCCAACACACCTGAACCCCCAAGTGTATATTATGTCTATACCTACTCAGCTCTCTACACTCCCAAGTAGTGTCTCCCATGTCTACACTCCTATTTTTAGCAGTGTAGTATCCCACTGCCTGCGTCTTTCTCTGCTGCAGTGAAAATCTCTGGCAGTGGGGAAAGTCTCTGGTGGGGCAAGCTGCCGGGGCCCTTCACTGCGGTGTGCTACACACTGTAGTGACAAGTGTGGACACAGCCGGTCTATCACTGTTGCATGTAGCTATTGTGTAGTGCCTGTACTCTCCACACCATCATAAGTGTGGACATAGCCTTAGTGACTTGGCCAGGATGTCTGGGAAGAGGAGGGAATTCAATCTAGGACTTCCCAAGTCCTGCATTAGCACCCTAACATCTGGATTCTTTCTGCCCTGATATTTGTCCCTGTGTGTGTCCTGGGGGTCCATGTGTATTTATTGGAGTACAAAATCTAGCCCCCGTGGAGCATAAGAATTAGAATGGTTGGGTGATACCAGTAGATAATGACTACTTGGTTCATTTTTAGTGCAGCTAGTACGCATACTAAAAACAACCCTTTCATGGGTCTGTTACTTACCTGCCCTTTGGAAAAGGCATGTGTTGGTTCTGATATTTTTAAATGAATTTGTCCAAATTATTATTTATTTTGTATTTTTTTCATTAAGAAGAAATGACATTAGATGAAATTAACAGGACACATTTAAACTTTCTCTTTGCAATTTTACCAGATCCAAATGTATAAGAGGGGGCGCATATCTCTGTTCTATTATTGGTCCTGCATTGCCAGACCCTTTAGGAAGCCCCGCCAGGAATACACAGGAAATAATTCTATCTGCCACAGTTAATAGTCAGCCAACAGCCTTATATCCATCTAGAATCAAAGTACCACGGCAATGCGCTGTGGTGCTACAGTATCACTCTGAATGCCCAAAATGCATTGGAGGGTTACTGAAGGGTATCGATTTGTGAAAAGCAACAGAAGCTGGTAGTGGGGAAGAGTTTGTATGCTGTAGGAGCCGGTAATCAAAATTAATGTTTTTCATCTCTTAAAGTCATTAGTAATTAATCAGCACACAGGTAGATAAAAATGCATTTGATTTGAAGATGTATTGCATTAACAACAATAACAACAAAGGAATGAGAACTAGAATTTGCATTGTAGGGCTGTTGTTTTTTTAAATAAATTCTGCCTGTGAGTTTGCCACCAGCTGGGTCAGCAAAGTGGGGCAGAGAAAGCAGGCTATTTAGCTCCTACCCTGTGAGTTTGCCACCAGCTGATGCCCAACGGAAAGTATGACTGATAGAGGAGCAGAGTAAAGTTAATTTCTACTGATTGCACATTTTCTGGGCTTTATTGTCAATGGATTTAAAATATTAATTTTGATTTATTCTGATAAACAGAGCTTGGCAATTCCATCACATTATTTTCCAAGGATGTTTACTCAAATTTTAAGTGAATTCACTTCAGCTGGGCATGAACCCCTTTTCTGCTCCCCAGGTGCTAATACCCATGTAAATCATTTTGACATTTGCGAATTTTTTTTTTATTTGGCTGAAACAATTCACTGAAATTGCAAATTGTTTGTATTTGTCAATGAAAAGACGGTTTTCAAATTCATCGTTTTCAAAGTTCACGGTTAAAATTTATTTTTTGCCCTGCTCTAGTTATGATAGAGTTTCAGCATATTGCTGGAGAATAATGTAGCTTTTTTCTAAGGAGTTACATCACTGCTTTTCCACAAAGACCACTCTTTTAATCAGCTGTTTGTGCTTTACTCTCCCTTCCTCTCACCCATCTCAGTGATTATTCACATTACCATGTCCCCCAACGTATTGCTACTGGACTCAACAGTTTTTAAACCCTCATGGGAGAAAAAACACATTTTTTTCCTTTTATTATGCATGTTGGTTGTGACCTTCAAACAGGGCCGGCTCTAGGCACCAGCAAAACAAGCTGGTGCTTGGGGCGGCCCATTTTTAGGGGCGGCATGGCCGGCGCCAGAATGCCGCCCCAAAAATGTGCCCCGGCCGCCCTAGCTCACCTCCGCTGCTGCTGCCACGGCGCGCGAAACAGCTGATTCGCGCGCCGCTACTCACCCTCCCTCCCAGGCTCTCAAACCTGGGAGGGAG